>NC_092177.1:23702620-23820120 GCF_045791955.1 Oncorhynchus clarkii lewisi
CTCCCTCTTATTCTGTCTCCATCTCCCTCTTATTCGGTCTCCATCTCCCTCTTATTCTGTCTCCATCTCCCTCTTATTCTGTCTCCATCTCCCTCTTATTCTGGCTCCATCTCCCTCTTATTCTGGCTCCATCTCCCTCTTATTCTGGCTCCATCTCCCTCTTATTCTGTCTCCATCTCCCTCTTTTTCTGTCTCCATCTCCCTCTTATTCTGTCTCTAACTCCCTCTTATTCTGTCTCCACCTCTCTCTTATTCTCTGTCTCCATCTCCCTCTTATTCTGTCTCCATCTCCCTCTTATTCTGTCTCCATCTCTCTCCATCTCCCTCTTATTCTGTCTCCATCTCCCTCTTATTCTGTCTCCATCTCTCTCCATCTCCCTCTTATTCTCCCTCCCCACATCTCTCTTAATCTCCCTCTTATTCTGTCTCCATCTCCCTCTTATTCTGTCTCCATCTCCCTCTTATTCTGTCTCCATCTCCCTCTTATTCTGTCTCCATCTCCCTCTTATTCTGTCTCCATCTCCCTCTTATTCTGTCTCCACCTCTCGCTTATTCTCTGTCTCCATCTCCCTCTTATTCTCTGTCTCCATCTCCCTCTTATTCTGTCTCCATCTCTCTCCATCTCCCTCTTATTCTGTCTCCATCTCCCTCTTATTCTGTCTCCATCTCCCTCTTATTCTGTCTCCATCTCTCTCCATCTCCCTCTTATTCTGTCTCCATCTCCCTCTTATTCTGTCTCCATCTCCCTCTTATTCTGTCTCCATCTCTCTCCATCTCCCTCTTATTCTCTTGCTCCATCTCTCTCTTATTCTCTCTCTCCATCTCCCTCTTATTCTGTCTCCATCTCTCTTATTCTCTCCCTCCATCTCTCAGTTTTCACCTTTTTCATTCTACATATCTTTCATTCTGCATATCTTTCATTCTACATATCTTTCATTCTACATATATTTCATTCTACATATCTTTCATTCTACATATCTTTCATTCTACATATCTTTCATTCTACATATCTTTCATTCTACATACATTTCATTCTACATATCTTTCATTCTACATATCTTTCATTCTACATATCTTTCATTCTACATATCTTTCAGTCTACATATCTTTCATTCTGCATATCTTTCATTCTACACATCTTTCATTCTACATATCTTTCATTCTGCATATCTTTCATTCTACATATCTTTCATTCTACATATCTTTCATTCTACATATCTTTCATTCTGCATATCTTTCATTCTACATATCTTTCATTCTACATATCTTTCATTCTACATATATTTCATTCTACATATCTTTCATTCTACATATCTTTCATTCTACATATCTTTCATTCTACATATCTTTCATTCTACATACATTTCATTCTACATATCTTTCATTCTGCATATCTTTCATTCTACATATCTTTCATTCTACATATCTTTCATTCTACATATCTTTCATTCTACATATATTTCATTCTACATATCTTTCATTCTACATATCTTTCATTCTACATAAATTTCATTCTACATATCTTTCATTCTGCATATCTTTCATTCTACATATATTTCATTCTACATATCTTTCATTCTACATATCTTTCATTCTACATATCTTTCATCCTACAAATCTTTCATTCTACATATCTTTCATTCTATATATCTTTCATTCTACATATCTTTCACTCTGCATATCTTTCATTCTACATATCTTTCATTCAACATACATTTCATTCTACATACATTTCATTCTACATATCTTTCATTCTATATATCTTTCATTCTACATATCTTTCATTCTACATTAATATCTTAATCATTCCACATTATATACCTTCCCCCTCCTCATTCCACACCTTAACCATTAGCTATCAAAACCAAGTACAGGTCATGAACCTTCAACCCTTACCCCCTTATCTTCTATCAAAACCCAGGACAGGTCATGAACCTTCAACCCTCAACCACCTTATCTTCTATCAAAACCCAGGACAGGTCATGAACCTTCAACCCTTAACCCCCTTATCTTCCATCAAAACCCAGGACAGGTCATGAACCTTCAACCCTTAACCACCTTATCTTCTATCAAAACCCAGGACAGGTCATGAACCTTCAACCCACCTCATCTTCCAACAAATCCATCCCCACAGTGCCACATAGTGAATCTGTGCCTCCCAATCCCCACACATCCATACAGAGAGAGAGAGAGAGTTCCTGCCCTGTGGAACAGAAAGGTTTAGTTGTCCGGTTAAACCCCGCTGGAGACCTTTATCAGGCTGCTAAAACAACATGGATCCACACGTGGCCCATTCCACCCACTGCTTTTGTTCTGCAGGGTTCAAGAAAGAACAGGCTAGAGCAAAGTTGGTGCTGGGATATATGTGTGTGTGTGTGTGTGTGTGTGTGTGTGTGTGTGTGTGTGTGTGTGTGTGTGTGTGTGTGTGTGTGTGTGTGTGTGTGTGTGTGTGTGTGTGTGTGTGTGTGTGCGTGTGTGTCTGACTCACTGTCACAGTTAGAAAACAGGAAAGAGTACAGGACATGCCGTTCTCCAGAAATACACACATACACACACACACACACACACACACACACACTAAACCAGGAAGGAAGGAAGACACAAGACCCACTACATAATGAACATTCACACAGAGACCCTTGTCTATATCGTTGATGCAGTCCTAATCAGAAAGTGAGAAACATCACTCTGTATGGTGGTCCTGTCACCAGAGAGGAGCCCCCTCTACAGATCAACATTAACATTAGCTCAGAAGAAAAAAGCACCCCATTTAGTACAAGGATCCTGTTATCAGATCTCAGTAACAGCCAATCAGAGCCAGAGAGAACCCTCTCTCCTCCAATGAGAGCAGTGGAGAACAGACCAGGCATTCTATTAAATCCACATTTGGGCAATAACTCTATCTAGTTTCCTGTCAGCTGTGAGCCTGTTTACAAACCATTTTAATGCACACAGCCTGTCATATAATTAGACCCAATTAAGACGTATCACAGTATTAGACTCAATTAACCCAGTCACAGAATTAGACCCAGTTAAGACCTGTCGCATAATTAGACCAATTAAGACCTGTCACAGAATTAGACCAATTAAGACCTGTCACATAATTAGACCAATTAAGACCTGTCATGTAATTAGACCCAATTAAGACCTGTCACATAATTAGACCAATTAAGACCTGTCATGAAATTAGACAAATTAAAACTTGTCATGTAATTAGACAAATTAAGACCTGTCACATAATTAGACCAATTAAGACCTGTCACAAAATTAGACAAATTAAGACCTGTCACAGAATTAGACAAATTAAGACCTGTCACAGAATTAGACAAATTAAGACCTGTCACAGAATTAGACCAATTAAGAGGATGAGAAAATGAATGATAGATAGGAGAAAGAGAGAGAGAGAAAGTGGGGAAGAGAGAACAGGGGGCATGAGCGTGTGAGAAAGACAGTGACATATAGAGATGTAAAGGACTGCTAGCCTGGGTGCCCGTCTAGTTCTGCTGCAATCTCCTTGGGGAATTGTCATGAATTGTCATGCCAAACATGAATGGCTTGACAATGACAATGGTGTAGGCAAAAGCACAAACAGATCTGGGACCAGCTAGAAGACTGCAGAAAGACTCTGTAAACCATGCACTTGTCAATGTCCATTGGTATAGATGTGAAGTGGATCATGGTTCTGCGTTGGAGATATGAGATATTAGATGCTGATAGGGCCCACTCCTACTCCTACTTGCACACTGAACACACACAGCCGTTACTATCATTGTGATCTCTTTCTCATTCTCTCACACGTTCTCTCATTATCTCTCTCTTATATACATACGTCTATGGTCTGTCTCTATATGCAGCTATACAGTGTTAGTCAGTTAGATGATGATAAATAGAGCAACATACATCTTAGTCTAGGATCGTCTATCTAAGGCAAGCCATATGTCAGGGGTAACAGAGTACATTCCAACCACTAATTCTACCACCTAGTTGTTGGATGGCCTGAGCGCCAGTCTGTTTCTGCTATCCTGTCAACTCTTTGTCGCTCATTGTCATGCCAACTGGCTTGGCAATGAGCTATGGAGTTGGCAAGACACAAACAGATCTGGGACCAGGCTAGTTATTGGGTGTATCCACTCACAATCCCTCTTAACTTCCACTCCATGTCCCCCCCTCCCCTCCTCCCTCCCCCCCTCCCTCCCCTTCTCCCTCCCTCCCTCCCTTCCCTCCCCTCCTCTCTCCCTTCCCTCCCCTCCTCTCTCCCTTTCCTCTCCTCCTCTCTCCCTTTCCTCCCTCCTGGTCTGTTGTGACAGTCCCTAAACAAACTGACCCCTGCCAGCGGAAGACCCATAACCCTCCCTTGTTCCTCCCTGCATACCTGCAGTCCAAACCATCCATGACATCACTCCTTGGTCACAGTGTCCTAGTCACACCGGAGGGCTTCGGCTCAGCTTGACAGCATGGAGCTAATGTCAACTCAGATTTACTATGTAACACTTTACTGTTGTACTGTACTGCACCATAATATACTGAATCAAGCTATACAATAACATAGCAACCAGAATCATACTGCATTGTTTTGTCCTGAAATAAACAAAGTCTCTAGACAGTGCAAATATGTTATCTTGCAACAATTATACAATGGCATCTAAATAGTTAGTCCGGCTCTCAGGAGAGAGATTTAGCAAGTCAAGTATGAAATGAACCAACCTGGCTACCGTTACAATGCTTGTCTGCACTTGTATTTGTGTGTGTATGTGTGTGTTTGTGTCTGTGTCTGTGTGTTTGTGCTCGTGTATATGTGCCTGTGTGTGTGTTTGTGTCTGTGTGTTTGTGCTCGTGTATATGTGCCTGTGTGTGTGTTTGTGTCTGTGTCTGTGTGTTTGTGCTCGTGTATATGTGCCTGTGTGTGTGTTTGTGTCTGTGTCTGTGTGTTTGTGCTCGTGTATATATGTGCCTGTGTGTGTGTTTGTGTCTGTGTCTGTGTGTTTGTGCTCGTGTATATGTGCCTGTGTGTGTGTTTGTGTCTGTGTCTGTGTGTTTGTGCTCGTGTATATGTGCCTGTGTGTGTGTTTGTGTCTGTGTCTGTGTGTTTGTGCTCGTGTATATGTGCCTGTGTGTGTGTTTGTGTCTGTGTCTGTGTGTTTGTGCTCGTGTATATGTGCCTGTGTGTGTGTTTGTGTCTGTGTCTGTGTGTTTGTGCTCGTGTATATGTGCCTGTGTGTGTACACCCACTGCTTTAAACAGTCATACAAGGCCAGCATTCCTCCATGTAATTGAGTGTTGAAGATGATCCTAAAACTGGCCACACTGTATTTGTACTTTAACAAACACATGGGAAGTAGAACAACCAAAACAACATGAAAGACACAATAGACACCACTAACTAACACAAACTGTGTCTTGCATCCCAAATGGCACCCTATTCCCTATATAGCGCACTACTTTTGACAAGGGCCCTTCGAGAAATGTGGGAGCAGCATCTCTGACTGTCTTCTTGATGTGGAGTCTTGGTGGAGTTATTGGGTCCTGGTGTGAAAGGAGGCACGCAAGCCTCTACTCTTTCTCTCTTCTGTGTGCATCCCAAATGGCACCCTATTGACTATATAGTGCACTACTTTTGACCAGGGCCCATTGGGGAATAGGGTGTTATTTGGGACAGACGCTATGCCTCTAAGAGAACCATGGGATCCGTCTTTCTTTTGGCAAGCTGGACCGGTCCAGAGAGGCCAGTTAAATGTCCACTTGGTCGTCCTCGCTCAGTGATGCGTTGCGACACTGACCGCATATTTATCTTGGGACTGCATCGAGGAACGCTACGGATGAGGGTTTGGATAAACACTGGGTACCAAATAAACATGTTTCTGTCCTCTTCTCATAAAGACAGCTCTTATTGCTGAGATTGTTTCAGAGTTCTGAACTACAAGATCAACGGACTACATCTGGTCAGGAGACAAAATATGTGTCCTCCAAGACACACAGAGTACGTTAGGGTTAGGTCACTGTTAGGGTTAGGTCACTGATAGGGTTAGGTCACTGTTAGGGTTAGGTCACTGTTTGGGTTAGGTCACTGTTAGGGTTAGATCACTGTTAGGGTTAGGTCACTGGTAGGGTTAGGTCACTGATAGGGTTAGGTCACTGATAGGGTTAGGTCACTGATAGGGTTAGGTCACTGTTAGGGTTAGGTCACTGTTAGGGTTAGGTCACTGTTAGGGTTAGGTCACTG
Organism: Oncorhynchus clarkii lewisi; assembly: GCF_045791955.1. Taxonomy (NCBI): domain Eukaryota; kingdom Metazoa; phylum Chordata; class Actinopteri; order Salmoniformes; family Salmonidae; genus Oncorhynchus; species Oncorhynchus clarkii. The sequence continues at coordinate 23,708,841 of NC_092177.1, forward strand.
ATAGGGTTAGGTCACTGTTAGGGTTAGGTCACTGTTTAGGTCACTGTTAGGGTTAGGTCACTGATAGGGTTAGGTCACTGTTAGGGTTAGGTTAGGTCACTGATAGGGTTAGGTCACTGTTAGGGTTAGGTCACTGTTAGGGTTAGGTCACTGAAAGGGTTAGGTCACTGTTAGGGTTAGGTCACTGATAGGGTTAGGTCACTGTTAGGGTTAGGTCACTAATAGGGTTAAGTCACTGATAGGGTTAGGTCACTGATAGGGTTAGGTCACTGGTAGGGTTAGGTCACTGTTAGGGTTAGGTCACTGTTAGGGTTAGGTCACTGTTAGGGTTAGGTCACTGTTAGGGTTAGGTCACTGATAGGTTTAGGTCACTGTTAGGGTTAGGTCACTGATAGGGTTAGGTCACTGATAGGGTTAGGTCACTGTTAGGGTTAGGTCACTGTTAGGATTAGGTCACTGATAGGGTTAGGTCACTGATAGGGTTAGGTCACTGTTAGGGTTAGGTCACTGATAGGGTTAGGTCACTGATAGGGTAAGGTCACTGTTAGGGTTAGGTCACTGTTAGGGTTAGGTCACTGTTAGGGTTAGGTCACTGATAGGGTTAGGTCACTGATAGGGTTAGGTCACTGATGAGGTTAGGGTTAGGTCATTGATAGGGTTAGGGTTAGGTCACTTGTTGGGTTAGGTCACTGATAGAGTTAGGGTTAGGTCACTGATAGGGTTAGGGTTAGGTCATAGATAGGTGATCTGGCATACCAACCCTTGGTGAGTCACTGCCCTCAAACAACCTCAACATTTCACTGTACCAAGTGCACACATATCTTTGAGGGCAGCATACTAAACCCTCTGAAGCTCACTTGAAACAGAGAAGGTTGTATTCAAGTCTTTTTCCAAAGTTGTTTTCAAGTCGTTTTCCAAAGTCATTTTCAAGTCGTTTTCAAGTCATTTCCCAAAGTAGTTTTGAAATCGTTTTCAAGTCATTTCCCAAAGTCGTTTTTAAGTAATTTTCCATAGATGTTTTCCATTCAAGGTAAAAGGCCAAACAACCAAAGCCCTCTTACTGACTCATGGAACACAACATACGTAAACACATAGATGAAACACAACAAGCTCTACCCTGGCAATCTAAATTGAACTGCAGGCCTTGTCAAAGAGTTTCCAACTGAACTTCTGAATAATAAAAGTCTTATAAACATGGAGTCTCCATATCCAGGCATTTAAATATTACACACACACACACACACACACACACACACACACACACACACACACACACACACACACACACACACACACACACACACACACACACACACACACACACACACACACACACACACACACACACACACACACACACACACCCCTCCATCACCATCACCAGACACTTGGCAGGGTAAGACTAGCATCATGACACACTGAAGGGGGAAATCCCCACTCTCGACAGCATTCCTATCACATTAATTCAGCCATTATAGGCAATTAAGTCATCAAAAGACAAATGGATTTATAAAGTTATTTGTAAATGCATCATAGTGGTCAAACTGAAGCCCCATTCCAGGGGACAACCCCTAATCATACCCTCAAATAAAGTCCTGGAATAAAGAGAGTTCCACCACGGAGAGGACAGGACATGGAGAGGACAGACCATGGAGAGGACAGGACGTGGAGAGGACTGGACATGGAGAGGACAGACCATGGAGAGGACAGGACGTGGAGAGGACAGGATGTGGAGAGGACAGCACATGGAAAGGACAGCCCATAGAGAGGACACGGCATGGAGAGGACAGGACATGGAGAGGACAGGACATGGAGAGGACAGACCGTGGAGAGGACAGGACCGTGGAGAGGAGAGGACATGGAGAGGACAGGACATGGAGAGGACAGACCGTGGAGAGGACAGGACATGGAGAGGACACAACATGGAGAGGACAGGACATGGCAAGGACACAACATGGAGAGGACAGGACATGGAGAGGACATGGAGAGGACACAACATGGAGAGGACAGGAGATGGAGAGGACACAACATGGAGAGGACAGGAGATGGAGAGGACACAACATGGAGAGGACAGGACATGGCAAGGACACAACATGGAGAGGACAGGACATGGAGAGGACATGGAGAGGACAGGATGTGGAGAGGACAGGACGTGGAGAGGACACGACATGGAGAGGACAGGACATGGAGAGGACACAACATGGAGAGGACACAACATGGAGAGGACAGGACATGGAGAGGACACAACATGGAGAGGACAGAGCGTGGAGAGGACAGGACATGGAGAGGACAGACCGTGGAGAGGACAGGACGTGGAGAGGACAGGACATGGAGAGGAAAGGACATGGAGAGGACACAACATGGAGAGGACAGGACATTGAGAGGACACAACATGGAGAGGACAGGACATGGAGAGGACACAACATGGAGAGGACAGGCCATGGAGAGGAGAGGACATGGAGAGGACAGGACGTGGAGAGGACTGGACGTGGAGAGGACAGGACGTGGAGAGGACAGGGCATGGAGAGGACACAACATGGAGAGGACAGAGCGTGGAGAGGACAGGACATGGAGAGGACAGACCGTGGAGAGGACAGGACGTGGAGAGGACAGGACATGGAGAGGAAAGGACATGGAGAGGACACAACATGGAGAGGACAGGACATTGAGAGGAGAGGACATGGAGAGGACAGGAGATGGAGAGGACACAACATGGAGAGGACAGGACATGGAGAGGACACAACATGGAGAGGACAGGCCATGGAGAGGAGAGGACATGGAGAGGACAGGACGTGGAGAGGACTGGACGTGGAGAGGACAGGACGTGGAGAGGACAGGGCATGGAGAGGATGTGGAGAGGACAGGAAGTGGAGAGGACAGGATGTGGAGAGGACAGGACATGGAGAGGACACAACATGGAGAGGACAGGACATGGAGAGGACACAACATGGAGAGGACAGGTCATGGAGAGGACACAACATGGAGAGGACAGGCCATGAAGAGGAGAGGACATGGAGAGGACAGGACGTGGAGAGGACAGGATATGGAGAGGACACAACATGGAGATGACAGGGCATGGAGAGGATGTGGAGAGGACAGGAAGTGGAGAGGACAGGATGTGGAGGGGACAGGACATGGAGAGGACACAACATGGAGAGGACAGGACATGGAGAGGACACAACATGGAGAGGACAGGACATGGAGAGGACACAACATGGAGAGGACAGGACATGGCAAGGACACAACATGGAGAGGACAGGACATGGAGAGGACAGGATGTGGAGAGGACAGGACGTGGAGAGAACAGGACATGGAGAGGACACGACATGGAGAGGACACAACATGGAGAGGACACAACATGGAGAGGACACAACATGGAGAGGAAAGGACATGGAGAGGAGAGGACATGGAGATGACAGGCCGTGGAGAGGACAGGACATGGAGAGGACAGACCGTGGAGAGGACAGGACATGGAGAGGACAGACCGTGGAGAGGACAGACTGTGGAGAGGACAGGACATGGAGAGGACAGACCATGGAGAGGATAGGACATGGAGACGACAGACCATGGAGAGGACAGGACATGGAGAGGACAGACCGTGGAGAGGACAGGACATGGAGAGGACAGACCATGGAGAGGACAGGACATGGAGAGGACAGACCGTGGAGAGGACAGGACATGGAGAGGACAGACCGTGGAGAGGACAGGACATGGAGAGGACAGGACATGGAGAGGACAGACCGTGGAGAGGACAGGACATGGAGAGGACAGACCGTGTAGAGGACAGACCGTGGAGAGGACAGGACATGGAGAGGACAGACCGTGGAGAGGACAGGACATGGAGAGGACAGACCATGGACAGGACAGACCATGGAGAGGACAGGACATGGAGAGGACAGACCGTGAAGAGGACAGGACATGGAGAGGACAGACCATGGAGAGGGCAGGACATGGAGAGGACAGACCGTGGAGAGGACAGACCATGGAGAGGACAGGACATGGAGAGGACAGACCATGGAGAGGACAGACTATGGAGAGGACAGGACATAGAGAGGACAGGACGTGGAGAGGACAGGACATGGAGAGGACAGGACATGGAGAGGACAGACCGTGGAGAGGACAGGACATGGAGAGGACAGACCATGGTGAGGACAGACCGTGGTGTGAGTGTGATCGAATGAACACATGCTTGCGTGCGTTTGTGTGTATGTGTGTCGGTCCTTGCCTGTTGAGTGTATTGGCTGACATCAAAACGTCAATTGTATCATGAGGCTTTCTCCCACTGTGCCCCGTCTCCCTCCCACTGTTCCCCAGAGTCTCTGCCTATAGTCCTAGTCCCACCGGCTCCCACAGCCTCCCACAGGCTCCCACAGCCTCCCACAGGCTCCCACAACCTCCCACGGGCTCCCACAGCCTTGTACAGGCTCCCACAGCTACCCACAGGCTCCCACAGCCTCCTACAGGCTCCCATTAGCCTAGACCTATGACACTAACTGTAATGACACTGATTGAGCTCTCATCCCTAACTAACCCTCACATGGTTACACCTCCCAGCTGCACTATCTCCAGCTGCACCATCCCTCCACCACCACCCCTCCATCCATCCACCCCTCCACCACCACCCCTCCATCCATCCATCCATCCATCCACCCCTCCACCACCACCCCTCCATCCATCCATCCATCCATCCACCCCTCCATCCATCCATCCATCCATCTACCCCTCCACCACCACCACCCCTCCACCACCACCCCTCCATCCATCCATCCACAGCTCCACCACCACCCCTCCATCCCATCCATCCACCCCTCCACCACCACCCCTCCATCCATCCATCCATCCACCCCTCCACCACCACCCCTCCACCACCAACCCTCCATCCATCCATCCACCCCTCCACCACCAACCCTCCATCCATCCACCCCTCCACCACCACCACCCCTCCACCACCATCCCTCCATCCATCCACCACCCCACCACCCCTCCACCCCTCCATCCATCCAACCCTCCACCACCACCCCTCCATCCATCCATCCATCCATCCATCCATCCACCCCTCCACCACCACCCCTCCATCACCAACCCTCCATCCATCCATCCATCCATCCATCCATCCATCCATCCATCCATCCATCCACCCCTCCACCAACCCTCCATCCATCCACCCTTTCACCACCACCCCTCCACCCCTCCATCCACCCCTCCACCACCTCCCCTCCACCCCTCCATCCACCGCTCCACCACCACCCCTCCATCCCATCCATCTACCCCTCCACCCCTCCATCCATCCACCCCTCCATCCATCCACCCCTCCAACCACCCCTCCACCCTTCCATCCATCCACCCCTCCACCACCACCCCTCCACCCCTCCATCCATCCACCCTTTCACCACCACTCCTCCACCACCACCCCTCCACCACCACCCCTCCACCCCTCCATCCCTCCACCCTTTCACCACCACCCCTCCACCCCCATAGCTGCACCTCCTGATCTACTGACATACACATCAGGAGGCACGGACTCAGTGACCTGTAACCTCTATAGCTGACTCCTTAATCCCCCCTCTGACACTCTGCTCTGCAGTGGGGGTGTAAAGGGAGATGTGTGTTTGTAATGGGTGCAGTGAGGTGTGAGAGGCAGGAAATGAGCATCGGTGGGACAATAAGCCTGGATTCAGAATCAATCGGCTAGCCAGCATGTATGTGTGTGTGTGTGTGTGTGTGCGTGTTTGTGTGTGTGTGTGTGCATGTTTGTGTGTGTGTGTGTGTGTGTGTGTGTGTGTGTGTGTGTGTGTGTGTGTGTGTCCAATGTATGTGTATGTACAGTGGGGCAAAAAAGTATTTAGTCAGCCACCAATTGTGCAAGTTCTCCCACTTAAAAAGATGAGAGAGGCCTGTAATTTTCATCATAGGTACACTTCAACTATGACAGACAAAATGAGAAAAAAAATCCAGAAAATCACATTGTAGGATTTTTTATGAATTTATTTGAAAATGATGGTGGAAAATAAGTGTTTGGTCAATAACAAAAGTTTATCTCAATACTTTGTTATATACCCTTTGTTGGTAATGACAGAGGTAAAACGTTTTCTGTAAGTCTTCACAAGGTTTTCACACACTGTTGCTGGTATTTTGGCCCATTCCTCCATGCAGATCTCCTCTAGAGCAGTGATGTTTTGGGGCTGTTGCTGGGCAACACGGACTTTCAACTCCCTCCAAAGATTTTCTATGGGGTTGAGATCTGGAGACTGGCTAGGCCACTCCAGGACCTTGAAATGCTTCTTACGAAGCCACTCTCTAGCAAACGTCAGACGGGCCTGGACATGTACTGGCTTAAGCAGGGGGACACGTCTGGCACTGCAGGATTTGAGTCCCTGGCGGCGTAGTGTGTTACTGATGGTAGGCTTTGTTACTTTGGTCCCAGCTCTCTGCAGGTCATTCACTAGATCCCCCCGTGTGGTTCTGGGATTTTTGCTCACCGTTCTTAAGATCATTTTGACCCCACAGGGTGAGATCTTGCGTGGAGCCCCAGATCGAGGGAGATTATCAGTGGTCTTGTATGTCTTCCATTTCCTAATAATTGCTCCCACAGTTGATTTCTTCAAACCCAGCTGCTTACCTATTGCAGATTCAGTCTTCCCAGCCTGGTGCAGGTCTACAATTTTGTTTCTGGTGTCCTTTGACAGCTCTTTGGTCTTGGCCATAGTGGAGTTTGGAGTGTGACTGTTTGAGGTTGTGGACAGGTGTATTTTATACTGATAACAAGTTCAAACAGGTGCCATTAATACAGGTAACGAGTGGAGGACAGAGGAGCCTCTTAAAGAAGAAGTTACATGTCTGTGAGAGCCAGAAATCGTCCTTGTTTGTAGGTGACCAAATACTTATTTTCCACCATAATTTGCAAATAAATTCATTAAAAATCCTACAATGTGATTTTCTTGATTTTTTCTCTCATTTTGTCTGTCATAGTTGAAGTGTACCTATGATGAAAATTACAGGCCTCTCTCATCTTTTTAAGTGGACTAAATAATCTTTTGGCCCACTGTATAGATGTTTGGGGGAATGTCTGGCCAGAGGATTGGAAGGAGGCAGGAAGGCTCTAGAGACATACAACCTGCACGGTCCCTGAAAGCATAGCTTAGACTCCTATATGTCCTAATACATACCTCTGCTGTCTGAGATTGGCTCCCCTCTGTGTGACTATGATGAGGTCATCACTGTGGGACACCGGTGAAGATAATACCTCCAATAACCCCATGACTTCTAGACCAAAGCCAGCGATTAACAGAAAGAATAGATCTGGGCCCATATCCACAAAGGTTCTCAGAGTAAGAGTGCTGATCTAGGATCAGTTGGTCTTTTAGATCATAATAATTAAGATTATATGGACAGATCTCCTACTCTGAGATGCTTTGTGGATACGGGCCCAGTTATGTCAGTAAGCTTCCTAAGGTAATGAGATGCCCAATATAACATAGTAGCCTCCCTGATGGGAGTAATAAAATAGAAGTGGATAGTAGGACATGTGTGAGGCGATAGTATGACATGTGTGATGTGATATTAGGACGTGTGACATGATAGTATGACATGTGTGATGTGATATTAGGACATGTGTGAGGCGATAGTATGACATGTGTGATGTGATATTAGGACGTGTGACATGATAGTATGACATGTGTGATGTGATATTAGGACATGTGTGAGGCGATATTAGGACGTGTGACATGATAGTATGACATGTGTGATGTGATATTAGGACATGTGTGAGGCGATAGTATGACATGTGTGATGTGATATTAGGACATGTGTGAGGCGATAGTATGACATGTGTGATGTGATATTAGGACGTGTGACATGATAGTATGACATGTGTGAGGCGATAGTATGACATGTGTGATGTGATATTAGGACATGTGTGATGTGATATTAGGACGTGTGACATGATAGTATGACATGTGTGAGGCGATAGTATGACATGTGTGATGTGATATTAGGACATGTGTGAGGCGATAGTAGGACATGTGTGATGTGATATTAGGACGTGTGACATGATAGTATGACATGTGTGATGTGATATTAGGACATGTGTGAGGCGATAGTAGGACATGTGTGATGTGATATTAGGACGTGTGACATGATAGTATGACATGTGTGAGGCGATAGTATGACATGTGTGATGTGATATTAGGACATGTGTGAGGCGATAGTATGACATGTGTGATGTGATATTAGGACGTGTGACATGATAGTATGACATGTGTGAGGCGATAGTATGACATGTGTGATGTGATATTAGGACATGTGTGAGGCGATAGTAGGACATGTGTGATGTGATATTAGGACGTGTGACATGATAGTATGACATGTGTGATGTGATATTAGGACATGTGTGAGGCGATAGTAGGACATGTGTGATGTGATATTAGGACGTGTGACATGATAGTATGACATGTGTGATGTGATATTAGGACATGTGTGAGGCGATAGTAGGACATGTGTGATGTGATATTAGGACGTGTGACATGATAGTATGACATGTGTGATGTGATATTAGGACATGTTTGACGTGATAGTAGGACATGTGTGACGTGATAGTAGGACATGTGTGACGTGTGATGTAGGACATGTGTGACGTGATAGTAGGACATGTAGGACGCAATAGTAGGACATGTTTGACGTGATAGTAGGACATGTGTGACGTGATAGTAGGACATGTGTGACGTGAGAGTAGGACATGTTTGACGTGATAATAGGACATGTTAGACGTGATAGCAGGACATATGTGACGCGATAGTAGGACATGTGTGACGTGATAGTAGGACATGTGTGAGGCGATAGTAGGACATGTGTGAGGCGATAGTAGGACATATGTGACGCGATAGTAGGACATGTGTGAGGCGATAGTAGGACATATGTGACGCGATAGTAGGACATATGTGACGCGATAGTAGGACATGTTTGACGTGATAGTAGGACATGTGTGACGTGATAGTAGGACATGTTTGACGTGATAGCAGGACATGTTTGACGTGATAGTAGGACATGTTTGACGTGATAGCAGGACATATGTGACGCGATAGTAGGACATGTGTGACGCGATAGTAGGACATGTTTGACGTGATAGTAGGACATGTTTGACGTGATAGTAGGACATATGTGACGCGATAGTAGGACATGTTTGACGTGATAGTAGGACATGTGTGACGTGATAGTAGGACATGTTTGACGTGATAGCAGGACATGTTTGACGTGATAGTAGGACATGTTTGACGTGATAGCAGGACATATGTGACGCGATAGTAGGACATGTGTGACGCGATAGTAGGACATGTTTGACGTGATAGTAGGACATGTTTGACGTGATAGTAGGACATATGTGACGCGATAGTAGGACATGTCTGACGCAATAGTAGGACATGTTTGACATGATAGTAGGACATGTGTGACATGATAGTAGGACATGTGTGACGTGATAGCAGGACATGTTTGACGTGATAGCAGGACATGTTTGACGTGATAGCAGGACATGTTTGACGTGATAGCAGGACATGTTTGACGTGATAGCAGGACATGTTTGACGTGATAGCAGGACATATGTGACGCGATAGTAGAACATGTAGGACGTGATAGTAGGACATGTTTGACGTGATAGTAGGACATGTTTGACGTGATAGTAGGACATGTTTGACGTGATAGCAGGACATGTTTGACGTGATAGCAGGACATATGTGACGCGATAGTAGGACATGTTTGACGTGATAGTAGGACATGTGTAAAAGTCATCAAGCGAGCTGCAACGGGTGTCGAGGTGTGTGTATCGCGCCACCTAAAACAGCATGTTGCAGGCCTTGATAGCGCTTTAATGCTAACTAGTCATAAATGTACATCCCATTCTAATCTGTGACAGACACAGAGAGCGAGTCTAGGATCATGCGCGCATGCATGCACACACACTCACGCACACACAGACACACACACACTCACTCTGAAGACCATGGCTTCATTACAAAGACAGAGGAGAAGAAGAAAAAGATGATTGTGGAATTTGGGTCCGAAGTTCCACTGGACCCCAGACGGTATCAGTAACAGCTCTTACCAGAGCCAGAGCTATCCAACCAGATGTACCTGAAGACAGCCAGAGGAACTGGAAAACATACTTCAGAGAGTCACCAGTGTACAGTAATTCTGGAGGGGACTGTTATACTGAAGGTATGCAAGATCATCAGGTGCAGTCTACAGATGTAGGATCTTCATTTGAGCCAGTTTGCTACAGCAGGAAAATAATCCTGCAGCAACAGGAAATGTGAATTATTATGTGGATTATAATTAATGGACAATTTGTAGGGGTTGATACATTAACTACACACATGTGTATTGTTAACTGACCCTCTCTGCCCATTCATCGCCATTTTACCTGTTGTTGTTGTCTTAGTGGATTAGCTGTTGTTGTCTTACCCGCTGTTGTCTTAGCAAGCTCTCCAAATCAACACCTGTGATTGCTTTATGCCTCGCTTTATGTCTCTCTCTAATGTCAATTTGCCTTGTATACTGTTGTTTAGGGTAGTTATCATTGTTTTATTTTACTGCGGAGCCCCTAGCCCCACTCAACATGCCTCAGATACCTCTTTTGGCCCACCTCCTATTATCATTGGGTTTACTTGATAGCCACCTACACAAATAGCTAGCTAGAACAAAGTGTTAATAAGATATTCATTTAAAAATATTAAAAGCAATACAAATAAGTTCTCCAGTAGGCACCTAGCATAACTAGTGCCTCCAGAGATGCAACCTCTCTTATCATCACTCAATGCCTAGGTTTACCTCCACTGTACCCGTACCATACCATGCCCCTGTCTGTACATTATGCCCTGAATATATCCTACCACGCCCAGAAATCTGCTCCTTTTATTATCTGTCCCCAACGCACTAGACAACCAGTTTTGATAGCCTTTAGCTGTACCCTCATCCTACTCCTCTGTTCCTCGGGTGATGATGAGGTTAACCCAGGCCCTGTGTGTCCCCAGGTGCTCTCATTTGTTGACTTCTGTAACCGTAAAAGCCTTGGTTTCATGCAAGTTAAACATCAGAAGCCTCCTCCCTAAATTTGTTTTAGTCACTGCTTTAGCACACTCCGCCAACCCTGATGTCCTTGCCGTGTCTGAATCCTGGCTTAGGTAGGCCACCAAAAATTCTGAGATTTCCATCCCCAAATACAACATTTTCCATCAAGATAGAACTGCCAAAGGGGGAGGAGTTGCACATCTACTGCAGAGATAGCCTGCAAAGTTCTATCATACTTTCCAGGTCTATGCCCAAACAGTTTGAGCATCTAATTAAAAAAATTAATCTTTCCAGAAATAAGTTTCTCACTGTTGCCGCCTGTTATAGACTCCCCTCAGCTCCCAGCTGTGCCCTGGACACCATATGTGAATTGATTGCCCCCCCATCTATCTTCCGAGTTCATTCTGTTAGGTGACCTAAACTGGGATATGATTAACTCCCTGGCCGTCCTACAATCTAAGCTAGATGCCCTCAATCTCACAAATTATCAAGGAACCCACCAGGTACAACCCTAAATCCATAAACATGGGCACCCTCATTGATATTATCCTGACCAACTTGCCCTCCAAATACATCTCTGCTTTTTTAAATCAGGATCTCAGTGATCACTGCCTCATTGCCTATATCCGATATGGGCCCGCGGACAAACCACCACCCCTCATCACTGTCAAACGCTCCCTAAAACACTTCTGCTTTCTAATCGACCTGGCCTGGGTATCCTGGAAGGATACTTACCTCATCCTGTCAGTAAAAGATGCCTGGTTGTTCTTTAAAAGTCATTTCCATACCATCTTAAATAAGCACGCCCCTTTCAAAAAAAGTAGAATTTAGAACAGATACAGTTGAAGTCGGAAGTTAACATACACTTAGGTTGGAGTCATTAAAACTTGTTTTCAAACCACTCCACAAATTTCTTGTTAAGAAACTATAGTTTTGGCAAGTCGGTTAGGACATCTACTTTGTGCATGACACAAGTAATTTTTCCAACAATTGTTTAGAGACAGATTATTTCACTGTATCACAATTCCAGTGGGTCCAGTGGGAAGTTTACATACACTAAGTTGACTGTGCCTTTAAACAGCTTGGAAAATTCCAGAAAATGATGTCATGGCTTTAGAAGCTTCTGACAGGCTAATTGACATCATTTGAGTCAATTGGAGGTATTTCAAGGCCTACCTTCAAACTCAGTGTCTCTTTGCTTGACATCATGGGAAAATCAAAAGAAATCAGCCAAGACCTCAGAAAAAAAATTGTAGACCTCCACAAGTCTGGTTCATCCTTGGGAGCAATTTCCAAATGCCTGAAGGTACCACGTTATTATGTACAAACAATAGTACAGAAGTATAAACACCATGGGATGACGCAGCCGTCATACCGCTCAGGAAGGAGGCGCGTTCTGTCACCTATAGATCAACGTACTTTAGTGCGTAAAGTGCAAATCAATCCCAGAACAACAGCAAAGGACCTTGTGAAGATGCTGGAGGAAACAGGTACAAAAGTATCTATATCCATAATAAAACGAGTCCTATATCAACATAACCTGAAAGGCCGCTCAGCAAGGAAGAAGCCACTGCTCTAAAACCGCCATAAAAAAGACAGACTACGGTTTGCAACTGCACATGGGGACAAAGATTGTACTTTTTGGAGAAATGTCTTCTGGACTGATGAAACAAAAATATAACTGTTTGGCCATAATGACCATCGTTATGTTTGGAGGAAAAAGGGGGAGGCTTGCAAGCCGACGAACACCATCCCAACCATGAAGCATGGGGGTGCCAGCATCATGTTGTGGGGGTGCTTTATGTGGATATATTGAAGCAACATCTCAAGACATCAGTCAAGTCAAGAAGTTAAAGCTTGGTTACAAATGGGTCTTCCAAATGAACGATGAACCCAAGCATACTTCCGAAGTTGTGGCAAAATGGCATAAGGACAACTAAGTCTAGGTATTGGAGTGGCCATCACAAAGCCCTGACCTCAATCCCATAGATTTGTGGGCAGAACTGAAAAAGTGTGTACGAGCAAGGAGGCCTACAAACCTGACTCTGTTACACCAGCTCTGTCAGGAGGAATGGGCCAAAATGTACCCAACTTATTGTGGGAAGCTTGTAGAAGGTTACCTGAAACATTTGACCCAAGTTAAACAATTTAAAGGCAATGCTACCAAATAATTGAGTGTATGTAAACTTCTGACCCACTGGGAATGTGATGAAAGAAATAAAAGCTGAAATAAATCATTATCTCTACTTTTATTCTGACATTTCACATTCTTTAAATAAAGTGGTGATCCTAACTGACCTAAGACAGGGAATCTTTACTAGTATTAAATGTCAAGGATTGTGAAAAACTGAGTTTTAAATGTATTTGGCTAAGGTGTATGTAAACTTCCGACTTCAACTGTATAGCCCTTGGTTCACTCCAGACCTGACTGCTCTCGCTCAAGGTACTAAACGATTTCATAACCACCATCGATAAAAGACAGTATTTTGCAGCCATCTTCATCGACCCGGCCAAGGCTTTCAACTCTGTCAATCACCTCAGTCTTATCGGCAGACTCAACAGCCTTGGTTTCTCAAATGACTGCCTCGTCTGGTTCACCAACTACTTCTCAGAGTTCAGTGTGTCAAATCGAGGGCCTGTTGTCCAGACCTCTGACAGTCTCTATGGGGGTACCACAGGGTTCAATTCTCGGGCCGAATCTTCTCTGTATATATCAACAACATTTATGGAGTCAAAATAAAGATATATGCCTCACCTTGTCCTTGCCTGTTTGCTTTTCTGCATATAAAAAATTTAAATACAGATCCTATTTTGACACATAAAACCATTCAAAATGAAGTCTGATGGGTTTTCTCCCACTTTTCCCAAAATACTTGCAAGTCATAAACCCTGCTGCTGCGGTCATTTGATGGCATTGGCATTGGCACAGTGGCGTGTATTCATGGATGCAAGGGAAGCCAGACTTTCCCCCAAAAATGACCAAACAAACATACACAATTATTTATCTTTCATCTCTCCGTGTTTCATAAATATCCTTCAATTTGCAAAAGGCTGAATGTATCTCACCGGAGAAAGCATCCAACCGAACGAAACAGGAAACAGAAACAGAATGGCATTGTCGTTTCTCTACAAGTAGGGTAAGTCAACATGTTTTTTCTACTTTTTCTACTTTTCATCTTTTTTCTACACACACAAACATGCACACCCCCCCCCCCCCCCCCCCCCCCACACACACACACACGCGCGCGCGCGCACACACACATACAGAAATCAGTACCATGGACAGACACATCATATTTAGCTTACGTTGATTGGACTAAATTGAATTTAGTGTATTTTAGGGGTCACTGTATTAGACTAAGCAGAGGTGATTTGATGAGGCTGAAATGTTGAAGTTGAAATGGTGCTGGAATAGTGGAGGCAGCTCCTGTTTTCTTTGCGATTTGCACTAACTCTAAATCAATAGTTGTTAAGTAGTCCGAAAATGTAGGAAACATTACCTTGCTTGATGATGCTGTAGGTCATGTAACTGTTTGTTACATGCAATATGTTTTGTGGACTCCACCAGACAGATGTTGCTCTCTGGTTTTGTGATGAAACAAAGGTGTTTATTCTGCCACTATGTCTTCTTATTGTCTCGGCATTAGGCCTATATATCACGGTGTCAACAGGTTATAGAGCAAACAACGCAATTATCACAACACATAGGTTGTAATATGTCATATTCTTTCTGGTTTGGCTGCCCCGGTGATGTTACCCAGGCTATTTTAGGAAACTTTCTGAATGGACATATAGGACTATAGAGAGAATGAGCATGTCACGACTTCTGCTGTAGTCGATGCCTCTCCTTGTTCGGACGGTGCTCGGGCGGTCGACGTCACCTGTCTTCTAGCCATCATTGATCTATGTTTCATTTTCCATTGGTTTTGTCTGGTCCTCTTACACACCTGGTTCCAATCCCATTCATTATATGTTGTGTATTTAACCCTCTGTTCCCCTCATGTCCTTGTCAGAGATTGTTTATTGTTATGTTCATGTTTTATGGATTGGTGTGCGACAGGTTCTTGTTGCCACATTTATATTATTATGGACTTTGGTTTTGGAGTTTGTGTTTTAAGTTATTAAAATACTCCATTTATACCCAGATTAATTATCCTGCACATGACTTCCCTGCCACCTACATACACAACGTGACAGAATCTCTGACCCCAATACGAAGTCAGCAGGAGAAAATACCCCGAACATGGAGGTGGAGGAACGCGTCCAGAAGTATACGGAGAAGCTTTACCGTCTGAGCATCGCCATGGATCGCGTTGTCCAGAATATGGACCGCTGGGAGAGACAGGGAGTTCTTCCAGTGCCTCCACCAGCACAACAAGGGTTTTTCCTGGGCGATCCTTGACCACCTGAAGCCAGTGGGATCCGTCTATCCATGCCACGGGGGTACGACGGAAGTGCTGCCAACTGCCAGGGTTTCCTCCTCCAATTAAACCTTTATCTGGCCCCAGTCCAACCAGCTCCATCGGACCACGAGAAGGCTTTCGCGCTCGTCTTGTGCCTCACCGGGAATGCACTGGTGTGGGCCAGCGCCGTGTGTGGAGGGGAGGATGCAGCGTTGGATCATTTTGAGGAGGAGTTCACCCGTTTTCGACCACCCACCCAAGGGCAGAGTGGCGGGTGAGCATCTCTACCATCTGAGGCAGGAGACGAGGAGTGCACAGAAGTTTGCTATGGAGTTTAGGACCCTGGCTGCCGGCGCGGGATGAAACAACAGGGCCTTGATCGACCATTACCACTGCAGTCTACGCGAGGACGTCCGTCAGGAGCTGGCCTGCAGAGACATCACCCTCACCTTCAACCAGCTGGTGGACCTGTCCATCCGGCTGGACAACTTGCTGGCTACTCGTGGACTGCTGGTCGGTGCCGGGTTGGTTCCTCTGGCAATCGAGGCAGCAGGCAGGGCGCTCTTGCGCCCTCTGCCGCACAATTAGTTGTGTCTGTCGCTTTTCCTGATCCCTCCCCCTCATTCCCAGCATAAGGCGCTAGTAGATTCAGGCGCAGCTGGGAATTTCATTGATAAAGTGTTAGCTTATAGTTTAGGACTCCTATTGTTCCCCTGGATGTGCCTTTCCCCATTCACACCTTAGATAGTCGACCATTAGGGTCAGGGCTTATCAGGGTGACCACCACTCCTTTGAGTATGGTGACGTGGGGGGTCACACGGAAAAGATTAGTCTTTTCCTTATTGACTCTCCTGCGTATCCCGTGGTGCTAGGCCTACCCTGGTTAGCTTATCATAACCCCACTATTTCTTGGCCACAGAGGGCTCTCACGGGGTGGTCGCAGGAGTGCTTAGGTAGGTGTTTAGAGGTTTCCGTTGGTGGAAAGTCCAGACCAGGTCTCCACCATGCGCATCCCCCCAGAATATGCCGATTTGGCTCTCGCCTTCTGTAATAGAAGGCGATTAAATTACCACCTCATCGACGGGAGGATTGTGCGATAGACCTCCTAGTAGACGCTGCACTTCCCAGGAGTCACGTCTATCCCCTGTCGCAAGTGGAGATGGTGGCTATGGAGACATATGTCCACGAATCCCTGCGTCAGGGGTACATTCAGCCCCCCATTTCACCCGTCTCCTCGAGTTTATTTTTTGTGAAGAAGGATGGAGGTCTGCACCCATGCATTGATTATATTGGTCTATATCAAATCATGGTGAGGTACAGTTACCCGCTACCTCTTATCGCCACGGCGATTGAGTCAATGCACGGGGCGTGCTTCTTCACTAAACTGCATCTCAGGAGTGCGTACAACCTGGTGCGTATCCAAGAGGGAGACGAGTGGAAGACGGCATTTAGTACCACCTCAGGGCATTATGAGTACCTCGTCATGCAGTACGGGTTGATGAATGCTCCATCAGTCTTCCAATGCTTTGTAGACGAGATTTTCAGGGATCTGCACGGGCAGGGTGTAGTGGTGTATATTGATGACATTCTCCGCTACATACTCAGCTACACTCGCCGAGCATTTGTCCCTGGTGCGCAAGTTGCTTGGTCGCCTGCTGGAGCATGACCTGCATGTCAAGGCTGAGAAATGCTTGTTCTTTCAACAGTCCGTCTCCTTCCTAGGGCATCGCATTTCCAAGTCAGGAGTGAAGATGGAGAGTAACCGCATTGCAGCCGTGCGTAATTGGCCGACTCCCACCACTGTGAAGGAAGTGCAGCGATTCTTAGGGTTTGCCAACTACTACCAGAGGTTTATTCGGGGTTTTGGTCAGGTGGCTGCTCCCATTACCTCACTTCTGAAGGGGGCCTGGTGCGCTTGCAGTGGTCAGTGGTATTTTAGGCACTTGAAGGCTGTTTACCTCGGCTTCTGTGTTGGCGCATCCGGATCCCTCTTTGGTATTCATAGTGGAGGTGGACGCCTCCGAGGCTGGGATAGGAGCTGTGCTCTCTCAGCGCTCGGGTACGCCACCGAAACTCCGCCCATGTGCTTTCTTCTCTAAGAAGCTCAGCCCGGCGGAGCGAAACTATGATGTGGGGATCGGGAGCTGTTGGCTGTCGTTAAAGCTTTTGTAGGTGTGGAGACATTGGGTTGAGGGGGCTAAACACCCCTTTCTCATCTGGACTGACCACCGCAATCTGGAGTACAGCAGGGCGGCGAGGAGAATGAATCCTCGACAGGCAAGGTGGGCCATGTTTTTCACCCGTTTTGTGTTTACCCTCTCTTACAGTTCAGGCTCCCAGAACGTCAAGGCAGATGCACTGTCCCGACTGTATGACACAGAGGAGCGGTCCAGCCTCTTGCTTGGTGGTGCCGGTAGTGTGGGAGCTGGACGCGGACATTGAGCGGGCGTCACATGCAGAGCCCGCTCCCCCTCAGTGTCCAGCTGGGCGTCTGTACGTTCCGTCTGCTGTCCGCGATCGGCTGATCTATTGGGCTCACACGTCACCCTCCTCTGGTCATCCTGGGATCGGTCGGATGGTGCGCTGTCTTGGTGGGAAGTACTGGTGGCCGACTTTAGAAAGAGATGTAAGGGTTTATGTTTCCTCCTGCTCAGTGTGCGCCCAGTGAAAGGCTCCTAGACATTTGCCCAGAGGTAAGTTACAACCATTAACCGTTCCACAACGGCGGTGGTCGCACCTGTCGGTGGATTTTATAACCGATCTTCCACCTTCACAGGGTAACACCACGATCCTGGTCGTTGTGGATCGTTTTTCTAAGTCCTGTCATCTCTTGCCCGGTCTTCCTACGGCCCTACAGACACACGTCTTCCGGCAAAACGGGGTGCTTAAATTATGGTATGAAATTAACCAAAACTTGTTTCTCACAAGTGTAGCAGGTTGAGAACTCTTCAAACAACATTTCTACTCTGAGAAAGAGAAAGATAAATGACTGTAATTAATAGCCTACATTAATTAAATTAAAATAAATTAAAGTAACCAAATGACAGGGATTAACAACCGACATTGTATAGCCTATACTACTATTCTACTTTGCAGGGATAAGAGGAGGTACATTTTGGGGGGTTTCGCTAAGGGCAGCATATCGGCAAGGACCGGGCCTGATCAGTGGTGATTACTCTATAAATTAACTTTTTCGAACATTCTGTTAAAAATCGCGCAACTTTTCAGCGTCCTGCTACTCATGCCAGGAATATAGTATATGCATATGATTAGTATGTGTGGATAGAAAACACTCTGAAGTTTCTAAAACTGGTTAAATCACGGCTGTGACTATAACAGATCGTGTGTTTCATCGAAAAGCGCAAGAAAAACTGCTCTCTGAAAGCTAAAAATTATTTCCATGCGTCACTTTAATGTGTTGTTAAAAGGGCACAAAATTAATTATCGACCTGCATGCAATTCCTACAGATTCCACACGATGTCGCCATTGTCGTCATTTTCCAGGGACTTTTTTCTTGGTAAATCCAACTAACTGGATTCAATTTCTTCCGGTCTCCACCAGGATGTTTTGAATGTGCACATTGGCAGCCATTGATTTGAAGACGAGGAGCTATTGAATATACATCGCCCTGTAATAATTTTGATAGATTATAAACGTTTACTAATACCTAAAGTTGGATTACAAAAGTATTTCGAAGTGTTTTGTGAAAGTTTATCGTCAACTTTTTTTATTTTAAAAAATGACGCAGCGTTTAAAAACAATGTTTTTTTCTGAATGACACAGCTTCCATAGAAAGCTATTTTGGGTATATATGGACCGATTTAAACGAAAAAAAGACCCAATAGTGATGTTTATGGGGCATATAGGAGTGCCAAGAAAGAAGCTCGTCAAAGGTAATGAATGTTTTATATTTTATTTCTGCGTTTTGTGTAGCGCCGGCTAAGCTAAATCTTTGTTTACATTGCATTCAGGCATTTTGGGGTGTTGCATGCTATCAGATAATAGCTTCTCATGCTTTCGCCGAAAAGCATTTTAAAAATCTGACTTGTTGGCTAGGTTCACAACGAGTGTAGCTTTAATTCAATACCCTGCATGTGAATTTTGATGAACGTTTGAGTTTTAACGAGTACATTTAGCATTTAGCGTAGCGCATTTGCATTTCCAGGTGTCTACTTGAGACATCTGCGTCTCAAGTAGGAGCAAGAAGTTAAGAAAAGATTCTGTATCAAACTATACCATGCCAGGTTGGAGAGGATTGGTGCATTGTCCATTTGACACAACATTAGCACATTATAGGCCTCAGAGCCAGAACAACCTTGTCGACTGCTGTTGAATAATGAATGAGTAGTCAGACACATCCAACCTTTTTTATTTATTTACTAGCAAGTCATAAAAATGTGCATCGTATAAAAGAAAGTCCACCAATTAAACTATTTTTAGCTGCTCCAGCATCATTCTACACACACACACATCTAGTGGATAGCTGCTTCAGCATCACTCTACACCCACGCACATCTCGTGGATAGCTGCTCCAATATCATTCTACACTCACGTGCATCTAGAGGATAGCTGCTCCAGCATCATTCTACACCCACGCACATCTAGCGGGTAGCTGCTCCAATATCATTCTACACCCACGCACATCTAGCGGACAGCTGCTCCAGCATCACTCTACACTCACGTGCATCTAGAGGATAGCTGCTCCAGCATCATTCTACACCCACGCACATCTAGCGGACAGCTGCTCCAGCATCACTCTACACTCACGTGCATCTAGAGGATAGCTGCTCCAGCATCACTCTACACCCACGCACATCTAGCGGACAGCTGCTCCAGCATCACTCTACACCCACGTTCATCTAGAGGATAGCTGCTCCAGCATCATTCTACACCCACGCACATCTAGAGGATAGTTGCTCCAGCATCACTCTACACCCACGCACATCTAGCGGACAGCTGCTCCAGCATCACTCTACACCCACGTGCATCTAGAGGATAGCTGCTCCAGCATCACTCTACACCCACGCACATCTAGCGGACAGCTGCTCCAGCATCACTCTACACCCACGTTCATCTAGAGGATAGCTGCTCCAGCATCATTCTACACCCAGGCACATCTAGAGGATAGTTGCTCCAGCATCACTCTACACCCACGCACATCTAGCGGACAGCTGCTCCAGCATCACTCTACACCCACGTGCATCTAGAGGATAGCTGCTCCAGCATCACTCTACACCCACGTGCATCTAGAGGATAGCTGCTCCAGCATCACTCTACACCCACGTGCATCTAGAGGATAGCTGCTCCAGCATCACTCTACACCCACGCACATCTAGCGGATAGCTGCTGGAGCATCAGACCACAGTTGGAATGAGGAGATGTAGAAAGTTTAACAGACAGACAAAGTTAGCTAAACAATCACTTATAATCATTAGAAAACACTCCCACTATTAGGTCAAGTTAATCTACATGACAATTAAGTTAATACATGTTTTTTAAGTGACACAGACATGTACACACACAAACTCCAGTCCAGGTATGTCCTCACTTAGACAAAGCACTAGCTCTGCATTCCTACCACACATAGACATCTCCACAGTCACTAAAACATGTCTTATTTTACACAATAACCACACTGAACATTACCATAAACAGGCTAAGTCTTCCTTTAAACATTACCAGGCTGTGGAAAGCGAACCTATGCTAATAATAGGTTGGTTTCAGTGCCTGTGATTGTTGGGGTAGCACAGGGTGACAACAGCTCGTCATGGTCAAAATACCACTTACCAGCTAACTGAATCGAAATGCTAACTTAGTCTAATCCTACTTTTTGCTTGATGTTTCAACGTTTTTATTTAGTCTTTATGTTCGGAAAGGCAGTTACCATTTCAAAGTAATGTAGAGGTTTAATAGTTAACTGTGTCTGATGATAGAGACACAAAACCCTGAGAGGCAAGTTCACCTTCACTTACTGCTATGAATCAGCAGATTTGGAGACTGCATGCTCAGTGACTAGTAGTGCTCCGTCCATGTGAACTCTACTTGGGACATCAAATGAATGAAAGGATTATGATGAAGATAATCAACTCGGTATCTCCACAACAGTCACAGGCCTAAGGCATCCATCCTCTAGAGCAGGAAGTGTCTCTGACTCTACTCTCTCTGTTCCTGTCTCCAGTTATCCCTCTATAACCCTCTCTCTGCGCACCGCCATTTTTATGCAAATCAGCCTTATCTCTAATGCCTTGCAGCATTTCCTGCCATACAGGAAATGCCCGTCTGGATACGAGGAACTGGGACAGGAAGTAATTAGGACTATAACACACACACAGACACACGCAGAGAGAAATGCGCACACAAAGTAAAGACACGTGCACAAACACACACAGATACACACATACAGATGCACAGACATACACACAAACATACACACACACACACACACACACACACACACACACACACACACACACACACACACACACACACACACACACACACACAGAACACACACACACACACACAGAGAACACACACACACACGGACAGAGACACAGACACACACACACAGACACACAGGCACACACGGACACTCACACACACACACACAGATACCCACACACCAATACTTAACTGACACAAAGACTAAACACCGTCTAACAAACACAGTCCTGTTGCCTTGTTTCCCCTTACTTCCAGAGTTTAACTCTGTTATCAAGCTGATAATATAATATAATGCTTTCACTATGTTCATTATTCCAGTTCACACCAGCAGAGCAACAGTAGACTGTTAACCAGAGCCCCCATTGAGACATCAGGGACAAATTTCACGATTTGACCCCCAGGGGCCACAGGACCTAAATAAAAAGGTCAGCCACGAACCATGCTCACAGTTTGCCCTATGCCCCTGTACAAATACAAATATGCACACATGTGCATGCATACACACACACACACACACACACACACACACACACACACACACACACACACACACACACACACACACACACACACACACACACACACACACACACACACACACACACTAATCAATCACACCTGCCACCCTTCCCAACTCTTAATCAACTCCACATTACTGTAAGTCTACACCATAACACAGCTTCACATTACTGTAAGCCTACACCAAAACACAGCTCCAATTTACTGTAAACCTACACCATAACACAGCTCCACATTACTGTAAACATTCACCATAATACAGCTCCACATTACTGTAAACCTACACCATAATACAGCTCCACATTACTGTAAACCTACACCATAATACAGCTCCACATTACTGTAAACCTACACCATAATACAGTTCCACATTACTGTCAACCTACACCATAATACAGCTCCACATTACTGTAAACTTACACCATAATACAGCTCCACATTACTGTAAACCCACACCATAATACAGCTCCACATTACTGTAAACCTACACCATAATACAGCTCCACATTACTGTAAACCTACACCATAATACAGCTCCACATTACTGTAAACCTACACCATAATACAGCTCCACATTACTGTAAACCCACACCATAATACAGCTCCACATTACTGTAAACCTACACTATATGTCAGAAATGCATATTACACAAATTCAAATCCAATCCAATCACTATGTTAGTGTTCATTTCATTCTAAATATACAAGTCACTAAACGTACACCTTTGTCAATCCAGTGGTGACTTTTTCTCTCCCTAACGTCGTGAGAGATGAATGACCAGCATGTCATATCTCCTTAATTACCGTGGCAACACAGTTTTCAACGCCCTGACCTGAGAGAGCCTTTTTATGTCTCTATTTTGGTTTGGTCAGGGTGTGATGTGGGTGGGCATTCTATGTTTTGTTTTCTATGTTTCTTTATTTCTATGTTTTGGCCGGGTATGGTTCTCAATCAGGGACAGCTGTCTATCGTTGTCTCTGATTGGGAATCATACTTAGGTAGCCCTTTTTCCCTCCTTTCAGGGTGGGTCGTTAACTTTGTTAGAGGCATCGTAGCCCTGTTAAGCGTCACGGGAAGTTTGTATTGTTTTTGTTGGCGACATTCTAATAAAAAGGAATATGCACACCCACCACGCTGCACCTTGGTACAGTTCTTACGACGCCCGTGACAATTTTAGCATAACCACTTTTAACTGCCGAGTTTTAGTAGAAGTATTCATCCTCTTTGTTCCCATTAGGTCTGTCTCCGACTAAAGCAAATCTTGATCAACCAAGAGTCGTCTGTTTAATCAATGTGAATAAATAATTATAGCCACACCTTACTTGGAATAAAATCAACTATATGTAGGCTACTGAGCTTGTCTGATGCTTTAAGCACTGTGATTAAACATTAAGACACAAACAAATTACTAAAGAGGAAGCCAGCCTCCTCCTCCTGCTGCCCTCAGCTGCAGGTCTTCTGCCATTACACTCCTGAAGTTGTCGGTAATAGGCTACACCAACGGTTGGCAACCTTCTCCACTGATCTGCGTGCCAAGGTTTTCATATGCACATTTACATGGAACAGTTTCATTTACAATAAAGTCTTCATATCTCCAAATCAATGTCATGAGATTAATCAAAATTCTATCTGAATGAAAATGATACAAATCTAAAAGTAACTTTTATAGCCATTGCCAATATGTAAAAATAGCCTACATAAAGCCAACAAATAAAAACATTGCAGCCCACAGGTAGAAAATATCCTGATGAAGATAAATATCCTATAAATCACATTGGCTACACATGGCCTATCTGCAAGAAACTTGAAACATTGTATCAACTATTAACTTGGTCCTGCCGCAAACTTACAACATTGTACAGAATATTCGGGGCCCTCAGAGTTTCCCAGACCAGTGAGCTCCGGACAGACAGACACAGCTATTTGGGATAACAAGTAATTAGATAGGCCTTTTAATATGATGTTTCCACCGGATCAGAGCATTTTTCCCCCTTTCATGCTGAGTGGATATCGAAAGGGAGAGAGCTGGGGAGAGATGAACTATTGTCATTCTCAATGGATGTAAAAATAGACTTTAGGTTTACTAGGTTTACTTGGTTTACTTGCTGTTTGAGGCGAAGAAAACATGACTTTGAGAAGCTCCACAGTGGTGGTGAGTGGTTTCACTCATCAGAAATGGTATCAGATCCCCAAATGGGAACATTTATAGACCAACATTTACAAGCAGGCCAGGTAGCCTAGGCCTACTTCATGTGTCATCAGGTGCGTGTCCTTACACAAGATGAGCTCTCCAAACAAAAAACAACGAATAAATTGACAACTTGTAAATGGAATGAAATAAACCAAAACTTTTTTCTCAAGTGTAGCCTAGGTTGTACGCTCTGCAAAACAACAAACAAAAAATATTGGTCGACCAACAGCCTACCGACCAAACAATCGAGTTGACTAAATGGGGTCAGCCCTAGTTCCCATGCACAGGCCTGGACCAGACCAGACCAGACATCTTCTCCTATTACCTCACCTAGCACCATCTGTGCTGTGACCTAGGCTCTCTTCATGTCCCTCACACCTGACCTCTGACATGACCCCTGATCACTATAGCCCTCCCCAGGGTTCCTTATCAGCAGCCAGCACAGGCAACCCTCCCCAGCATGGGCTAAATGAAGATGTAGTGAAGAAGAATAGATCAAAGCCACCACTCATGACTAATCTATCACTGATCTATCACTGAGTGACCTGTGAGCCCCAAGTTTGGGGGGGGGGGGGGGTAGAATACTGTGACAGAGACTATTTTGATTCACTTTGTTTTATTCCCCAATAAAAGCAGAAAGTGAATTTCCAAGTCAGAGGTCCATGTCACAGGTATAGTGTATGGAGAAAATGTTGACCATAATGCAAAGCATGAAGTATTTAGTTTATGTATGGAGAGCGTGTGTGTGTGCGCGCGTGTGTCTGTGTGTGTGTGTGGGTGCGCATGCGCGCGTGTGTGTGTGTGTGGATACAGTAAGTGCAGGAGAAAAGAGTTACGATCAAGATGTCTCCAGTGCACCACAGCTGTCTACCAGACCAGCATGAAGCAGCTAGAACCTAGTAAATACCTGGCATACATTCAGGCCAACCTCTGCTAATACTATTATGTAAAACAAATCCATTTCTCCATCAGTAACATTGGTGGATCATCTTTCTCACACTCTCGTCTGATCTACAAAACCTGGACATCTGGAATAGTGTGTCTACTCAAATAGAAGAGAGATGTAGTGATATTGAATGGATGAATGTGTGTTTCTTTGTTCCACTTACAGGTAAAGATGTACAGTACTTCACTTGGGTCAATACCAAGAAGCCAACATGGACATCCTTGCTAATGTGTGGGCGGGTCACAGTTTCCGTTCTAGGTATGGTTGAATCAATTAGAGGGCAGGAAACTGGCTTTGTGTTGGGCTCACTCTACTGAAGGCAGTGGTGGAGTGATGTTTCCATTCCTGGTACAGAACAGTCACTCAGGGACCAGACTCAGAGGTCAGCGCTGTTATATTAGCTTAGCATCATATCCCAGTTATGACTCAACTCACATGCACACACACTCTCTCACAAACACATACACACACAACACACATGTGCGATGCATGTAAGTGCACACTACATCCAGCAAAGTGCAGGGCAATGGAAGAGGACCAGGTGACTGTGATCATTAGATTAATAGACAGCCATTATTAATTTAGTTATTTTCCTTACAGAAAGATGGTCCATAAAGGAAGATTGATTGTGGAGCTGCAGTATTAAATTGAGGAACCACATAATGTTTCTATTCATCACCTGTCTTCCATGTCAGACCACAGTTAGTGTTTCCCTAATTTAAAAAAGGAGCTACTATATTGTTCTGCGGGAATCCAACCCCTGCCATCTGCATGCACGCACACACTTGGAACAAAGTTCAAGGGGGCCGAATACTTTCGCAAGGCACTGAATATACACAATGTGATTAGGGAATGTAAACCAGGTGTGCGGGGAACAAGACAAAACAAATGGAACAATGAAAAATGGAGTGGCGATCGCTAGAAGGCCGGTGACTAGACCGCCGAACACCGCCCGAACAAGGAGAGGAGCCGAACAAGGAGAGGAGACCCACTTCAGACAGCATGCCTTAGACAGATCACTACTACTACCATTGTCCTGTCTTCAGACATTCCACTGAGCAGACAGACTGAAAGAGGAGACTATCTGAGTTCAAACGGGAATCTAGACCAAAATATCTGTTGGTATTGTGTTAAATAAACTACTTGTTAACAGTCACAGTTTCCATTCTAAGGGTCACAGTTTCCATTCTAAGTATGGTTGAATCAATTAGGGGCAGGAAACTGGCGTTGTGCTGGGTTCACTCCACTGTGGGCAGTGTAGGAGTGATGTTTCCATTCCTGGTACAGAACAGTCACAATTCTAAAAGTTCATTCAACCACCAATGTGGTGGTGGATGGGGTGAGTTAACTTACCCCCCGATACAATGTGAATCACATTAAGACATAGTGAAAGACAGAACATCATTATGGGAAGTCGTTTCATTAGCTAGATCAGTGCTTTAGAAATCAAAATAGGGGAGAAATAGACACATTTACTAAACATTAACATTGATGACGTCCATTACACTCTGGCTCGAGACGTGGGAAGATCACCTGTGCCAAACGACTTTCATATCCAATCTGTGTATTAATAAATCAGCTATTAAAACAGAGTGAAGTACATATTTCTCCTTTGATTCACATCTGTAGTGTAGGAGTGTTTACACACAAACATCTGATAAACACACAGACTGTACACAAGGCCAATCTAGCAGCGGCACAGACACACATGAATTCACAGTCCTCTTCCATCCCCCTGAAATGACTAACGTGCCAAAAACAAACACACACACACAAACACACACTACAGATACATTATTAGAGTATTGTACTGCACCACTCCAGTGTCCAGACCACATAGGGTTAATCTGCCCTGAGAGCCTGAAGAGAGGGATTTTTATAGACACAGAGTTTTAATATACACTTTAACACTAGAACCGCTAAAGCAGTCATTTTCACTGCTGATTCATTTGTTTTGTTTATTACTCTGCCATTTTTAAGTCATGCCCCCCTCCATCCTTGACTTTTCCTAAATACCTCCATCCTTGACTTTTCCTAAATACCTCCATCCTTGACTTTTCCTAAATACCTCCATCCTTGACTTTTCCTAAATACCTCCATCCTTGACTTTTCCTAAATACCTCCATCCTTGACTTTTCCTAAATACCTCCATCCTTGACTTTTCCTAAATACCTCCATCCTTGACTTTTCCTAAATACCTCCATCCTTGACTTTTCCTAAATACCTCCATCCTTGACTTTTCCTAAATACCTCCATCTGTGACTTTTCCTAAATACCTCCATCTGTGACTTTTCCTAACTACCTCCATCCTTGACTTTTCCTAAATACCTCCATCTGTGACTTTTCCCAAATACCTCCATCCTTGACTTTTCCTAAATACCTCCATCCTTGACTTTTCCTAAATACCTCCATCCTTGACTTTTCCTAAATACCTCCATCTGTGACTTTTCCTAAATACCTCCATCCTTGACTTTTCCTAAATACCTCCATCCTTGACTTTTCCTAAATACCTCCATCCTTGACTTTTCCTAAGTAAGTCTATAAAACACACTGTCTTGTTAGAATCTTAATAACACTAACAGAACTGAAGTTATAATAACATTTAAAAAATGGTTTTCCAACGTTGCTCCCCCTTCTCCAAACAGTAGGGTCTGATCCGTTTATTCTGCCAACAGTTTGAACATGCATAGCTGATAATCACCCCGATAATTGCCTCAAAACTGAACCTAAACTATACTCAAATAAATTTCACAGATACTGTACAACAACAGATCAAATAAATGAAGTATGATGGGGAGAACAGGGGGAGAAAAGGGGGAGAAAGGGGGAGAAAGAGGGAGCTGATGAGAGAGGGGAACTATTGTATTGATCTATTCTAATTATAATCTTAAAATGGTATGTATCCTATATCATTCCACCCAATCAAATCAGTCTACTCTGGCCTACTTTATGTCGGCAAGGGGAGAAATGTCACCATTGACAATTTTGCCACTTTCATAGGCAAACAATTTGCTTGCAAAGAAAACAAATCTGGCCGGCAGACGGGAGCCGTCCCAAATGTTAGGAAAAGGAGTAACAGCTAAATTAAATCCAACTGAAGCCATTGTATGAAGATGCACGCAAGCATGAGCTAACAATATCTTACTATTTTTGACTGCTGTCTCTTCGCCCCATTCACTATAATGTCATTATTGCTTTAGTTTCACTATTTATCAAGGCCACTTGGTGCTTATAATGATGTTTAGGCTACAGATGCTTTCATCATTGGACCGTATCTTGACCGTGTCTTGACTTGACCGTGTCTTGACTTGATCGTGTCTTGACCGTGTCTTGACTTGACTGTGTCTTGACCGTGTCTTGACTGTGTCTTTATCGTGACTTGACCGTGTCTTGACTTGACCGTGTCTTTACCGTATCTTGACCGTGTTTTGACCGTGTCTTGACCGTGTCTTGACTTGACCGTGTCTTGACTTGACCGTGTCTTGACCGTGTCTTGACCGTGTCTTGACTGTGTCTTGACTTGACCGTGTCTTGACCGTGTCTTGACTTGACCGTGTCTTGACCGTGTCTTGACCGTGTCTTGACTTGACCGTGTCTTGACCGTGTTTTGACCATGTCTTGACTTGACCCGTGTCTTGACCGTGTCTTGACTTGACCGTGTCTTGACCGTGTCTTGACTTGACCGTGTCTTGACCTGACCGTGTCTTGACCGTGTCTTGACTGTGTCTTGACTGTGTCTTTACCGTGTCTTGACCGTGTCTTTACCATATCTTGACCGTGTCTTGACCTGACCGTGTCTTGACCGTGTCTTTACCGTGTCTTTACCGTATCTTGACCGTGTTTTGACTTGACCGTGTCTTGACCGTGTCTTGACTTGACCGTGTCTTGACTGTGTCTTTACCGTGTCTTTACCGTATCTTGACCGTGTTTTGACTTGACCGTGTCTTGACCGTGTCTTGACTTGACCATGTCTTGACCGTGTCTTGACTTGACCGTGTCTTGACCGTGTCTTGACCGTGTCTTGACTTGACCGTGTCTTGACCGTGTCTTGACTTGACCGTGTCTTGACCGTGTCTTGACTTGACCGTGTCTTGACCGTGTCTTGACTTGACCGTGTCTTGACCGTGTCTTGACTTGACCGTGTCTTGACCGTGTCTTGACCGTGTCTTGACTTGACCGTGTCTTGACCGTGTCTTGACTTGACCGTGTCTTGACCGTGTCTTGACCGTGTCTTTACCGTGTGTCTTTGGTGGTTGAGGATTTATTTATTTTTTTGAAGCTGTTACTGTGTTCCAACACATATGTTTTCTATTTCACAGTTGTAACAAAGCCACTCCACAAATACAATTGACTGAACAGTTGAATTTTGTTGTTTTTAGTGGTTTGTGTCATATAGCCTACAGTAACATAAACTGATGAGAATGCTATTGTGTTCAAATAAAATAACCTATGTATTCTAATGTTACCAAATCCCTTCATAAACACAATCAAATGATTATTTTTGCTATAGCATGTATGAAATGAATTACACTATTAGAATGTTGCAGTCAGAATGACTGCTCATTAGCTTGAAGAGTGTCTGTTGAGGCCCAGCAGTTCTAGTGTTCATTTAGGGCTAGGCGTCCTGCTAGGGGGACAACTTCCGGTGAAACTGGAGGGCACGCAATTAAAATAAATAATCATTAATATTATGGATATTAAACATGAAGGTACATATAAGTGTCTTATATGGGCTGAATGCTTAACTTCTTGTTAATCTAACTGCACTCTCCGATTTACAGTAGCTATTACAGCGAAAACGTTCCATGCAATTGTTTGAGGACAGCGCCCCACATCAAAATATTTTTCCACCGGCACAGGTTTCATACATTCACAAATAAAGATTAAATGTTCACTTACTTTTTGAAAATCTTCCTCTGATTTGTCATCCAAAGGATCTAAGCTGTAACATGTAGTGTCATTTTGTTAGATAAAATCCTTCTTAATAGCCCAAAAAGTCTGTTTAGTTGGCGGCCATCGATTTGAGTAATCCACTCGTTGAACTTGCAAAGAAAGGAATCCGAAAATCTACCCCTAAACTTTGTTTCAACAAGTCAAAATACGTTTCTATATACTCCTCAGATACCCTAAAATGTAATCAAACTATAATATTTCTTACGGAAAGAAGTGCATCCTGTCTTCATGGCGTTGCCAAACACACATTTCCAAGACTGTGTCCTTCTACTAAAACTGTTATTTCTTATTAGTTTTTGAAGTTACAAGCCTGAAACCTTGAACATATACTGCTGACACCCTGTGGAAGCTATAGGATTTGCATCCAGGGAGCTAGTTTTTGAGATGATTTCATACTTGCCATTGTAAGAGGATGGTCTCTCTCAAAAAAAAAATCTGGTTGTTTTGTCTTTGGATTGTCTCCTACCATATCTATTGTGTTATATTTTCCTACATTATTTCTACAAACTTCAAAGTGTTTTCTTTCCAATGGTACCAATTATATGCATATCCTGGTTTCAGGACCTGAGAAATAGGCAGTTTACTTTGGGCACGTCATTCAGGCAGGAAATTGAGAAAAAAAGGGGCCTAGCCCTTAATTAAATATTGTTTCATTTGACATTTTAAAGCTTATAATACCATACCACTATGTCAATGTGTAAATCAGTCAGCTGTAAACGTGTCACACAGGCATGGCAACGAGGCACGCGATTCTGGGTCTAGCTATTCAGGGTCTAGCTATTCAAGCTGGTCGACCAGCGTGGTCTAGCTGGTTATTCTGGCAGACCCGCCTTCGTTGTATTTTCGCTGGAGACCAGCCTTCGTTGTGCCCCCCAGATAACATATGAACATGTGACGCACACAAAATGTATGGTCTCAGTTTTGTGTATATTTGTTTTATATTTGTGATCCATAACCTTTCTTACTTTGATTTCATTATTGGAGTCCTCCAGGTTTCTGCATGAATTGAAATGCATAGAAAGATATTGGTACCACTAGGTGGAGCGAGCAGATCTGTTGGTTGGTGGCCTTTACACTTATGATCGTGACCTCACACATTGTTTGTGTGATGTTAAAGTGCATTTTTTTATTTGATTTTTCAATAGCTAGAAAATGCTGAGTCTCCCCATTATAAGTAATGAAGCCAGACTAGATGAAAAGGATTTAACATGGAGCTGAACCTAACAAAATGGCTTTGCAGACTTTTCAAAGTTATATACTGCATATATAAATGTTTAAGCACCGGATGACTTTATTTTATAAAACGAAGGCTCAGATGTATATAGATATATGTTGCACTATTGAATCCTTGTAGATAATGTTTTAATGATTTATATTATTGCATTAATTAATGATTAGAAAGTTCTCTAGCTAGCCTCATGCTAAGTGCTAGCTTAGCCCTAGCTATACGCTTAGTTGTTCAAGTACATTACTGTTAGCTGATCGATTGCGCAGAATTGGGTAACATCAATGTTTTTACTACTTTAGTAAGTAACCTGTTGAGATGTGTTGGACAAATATACATACAATTTGATAGTTTTAGATTCTAGATAGCTTATCTTTTGCACTGGACTTCCTGACGAGCCGCCCCCAGTTGGTGAAGGTAGGAAACAACGCCTCCACTACGCTGATCCTCAACACCGGGTGCCTGCTATCTTATCTGGTGTCTTCAGATCTTCCATATATGATCACTTATCTGGTATCTGGTGTCGTCAGATCTAGGGTTTGTTTAAGGACACACACACACACACACACACACACACACACACACACACACACACACACACACACACACACACACACACACACACACACACACACACACACACACACACACACACACACACACACACACACACACACACACACACACACACACTATATCGCAGTCTCTCTTCTGTCTTCCTCTGTCTTTATCCCAATTGGCTGACTCACCACCTCCATCCCACATTTCACATTCCATTTCTAAAAGTGATTGTGTTGGAATATTCTAGAAGAGGCCTGAAACCTCTTACAGAAAGCCTTGATGGGACAGTGGTAAGACAAGCCTCCCTGAGGGGACAGAAAGCATTTATACCATTTAGAACAGTGCGGTATGAGGGTGAGAGAGGGAGAGAGAGCAGGCCAGGCCATGCATGGCCACACACAGCGTTGGCTTGTGTTCTATCATTTAACTGGTTAATTATGGCCACCGTAGGGAAGCTGATGTTCATTATCAACTGTGCAGTCAGCAGTATGATACCCCACAGTACTCACACAGACAAACAATGACGAAATGACTTTGGGGTGGCATTAAGTTAATACAGTCTCCAATGTCTCATCTTGGTATAACATGGCATGTAAAATGCTACCAGGGGTGGGGGGGATGACAGGGGGTGAGGGGGCTGACAGGGGGTGAGGGGGATGACAGGGGTGAGGGGGCTGACGGGGGGGGGGCTGACGGGGGGTGAGGGGGCTGACGGGATGAGGTGGCTAACAGGGGGTGAGGGGGATGACAGGGGTGAGGGGGATGACGGGATGAGGTGGCTGACAGGGGGTGAGGGGGCTGACGAGATGAGGTGGCTGACAGGGGGTGAGGGGGCTGACGGGATGAGGTGGCTGACAGGGGGTTTGGGGGCTGACAGGGATGAAGGGGCTGACGGGATGAGGGGGCTGACAAGGGGTGAGGGGGCTGACAGCGGGTGAGGGAGATGACGGGGTGAGGGGGCTGACAGGGGGTGAGGGGGCTGATGGGGGGTGACGGGGCTGACGGGGGGTGAGGGGGCTGACGGGGGTGAGGGGGCTGACAGGGGGTGAGGGGGCTGACGGGGGGTGAGGGGGCTGACAGGGGGTGAGGGGGCTGACAGGGGGTGAGGTGGATGACGGTGTGAGGGGGCTGACAGGTGGTGAGGGGGCTGACAGGGGGTGTGGGGGCTGACAGGGGGTGAGGGGGCCTGCTATACAATAATGCCCAGCTTGTACATGCCATGGAGGCATCAGACTGGCTAACGTTACACACCCAGGGGGCAGAGGGCCATGGAGAATGCTACAAACGCACAAACACACACATACACAGACAGAGAATGACACCAGGCATTCAGCATCGCATCACAGAGACAACAGCCGGCCAGGAAGTTCCACCCTGGTCTTACTGATCCATTAGAACATTTAGTGTTCCACGTGTAGTCCTGACACTTCTAAAGGAGCGTTCAATATTTCATATGTCATTTTATGGAACATTCCACAGATAATCCTCAGTGTTCTTAGGAACGTTCAGTTCCACAAGTAATCCTCAGTGTTCTAAGGAATGTTCAGTTCCACAGGTAATCCTCAGTGTTCTTAGGAATGTTCAGTTCCACAGGTAATCCTCAGTGTTCTAAACAATGTTCAGTTCCACAGGTAATCCTCAGTGTTCTTAGGAACGTTCAGTTCCACAGGTAATCCTCAGTGTTCTTAGGAACGTTCAGTTCCACAGGTAATCCTCAGTGTTCTAAGGAATGTTCAGTTCCACAGGTAATCCTCAGTGTTCTTAGGAACGTTCAGTTCCACAGGTAATCCTCAGTGTTCTAAGGAATGTTCAGTTCCACAGGTAATCCTCAGTGTTCTTAGGAATGTTCAGTTCCACAGGTAATCCTCAGTGTTCTAAATGTTCAATAATCCTCAGTTTCTAAACAATGTTCAGTTCCACAGGTAATCCTCAGTGTTCTAAGGAACGTTCAGTTCCACAGGTAATCCTCAGTGTTCTAAGGAATGTTCAGTTCCACAGGTAATCCTCAGTGTTCTAAGGAATGTTCAGTTCCACAGGTAATCCTCAGTGTTCTAAACAATGTTCAGTTCCACAGGTAATCCTCAGTGTTCTTAGGAACGTTCAGTTCCACAGGTAATCCTCAGTGTTCTAAGGAATGTTCAGTTCCAAAGGTAATCCTCAGTGTTCTAAACAATGTTCAGTTCCACAGGTAATCCTCAGTGTTGTAAGCAATGTTCAGTTCCACAGGTAATCCTCAGTGTTCTAAACAATGTTCAGTTCCACAGGTAATCCTCAGTGTTGTAAGCAATGTTCAGTTCCACAGGTAATCCTCAGTGTTGTAAGCAATGTTCAGTTCCACAGGTAATCCTCAGTGTTGTAAGCAATGTTCAGTTCCACAGGTAATCCTCAGTGTTCTAAGCAATGTTCAGTTCCACAGGTAATCCTCAGTGTTGTAAGCAATGTTCAGTTCCACAGGTAATCCTCAGTGTTGTAAGCAATGTTCAGTTCCACAGGTAATCCTCAGTGTTCTAAACAATGTTCAGTTCCACAGGTAATCCTCAGTGTTCTAAGCAATGTTCAGTTCCACAGGTAATCCTCAGTGTTCTTAGGAACGTTCAGTTCCACAGGTAATCCTCAGTGTTCTAAGCAATGTTCAGTTCCACAGGTAATCCTCAGTGTTCTAAACAATGTTCAGTTCCACAGGTAATCCTCAGTGTTGTAAGCAATGTTCAGTTCCACAGGTAATCCTCAGTGTTCTAAACAATGTTCAGTTCCACAGGTAATCCTCAGT
Source organism: Oncorhynchus clarkii lewisi (assembly GCF_045791955.1). Classification (NCBI taxonomy): domain Eukaryota; kingdom Metazoa; phylum Chordata; class Actinopteri; order Salmoniformes; family Salmonidae; genus Oncorhynchus; species Oncorhynchus clarkii. The sequence continues at coordinate 23,743,916 of NC_092177.1, forward strand.
GTTCTTAGGAACGTTCAGTTCCACAGGTAATCCTCAGTGTTCTAAACAATGTTCAGTTCCACAGGTAATCCTCAGTGTTGTAAGCAATGTTCAGTTCCACAGGTAATCCTCAGTGTTCTTAGGAATGTTCAGTTCCACAGGTAATCCTCAGTGTTCTAAACAATGTTCAGTTCCACAGGTAATCGTCAAATTCCATGCATATAATTTGGACATGGGATCTAACCATCGCCATTTGTTTTCACACTGCACTTCTCATCAATCAGTTTGTTTACTGTGTCTTTTTATACAGCATGAAGTGTAAAGTGTGAACATGTTAACACAAGGATTAATGACAGAGGTCCTTCTTGGACAGCATGATCACGGCACCTCGTTCACGCAGGCATAAACACATACTCCTTAACTACCGTAGAGATGGCTCGAGGACAGCTTGATGACATGTCAGGAAGTAGAGAGATGAGTGGCATACGAAAGATATAAACATGAACTGCCTATTTCTAACTAATCTTCCTCCCAATCCCTAGTCATCTTAAACAGATTACTTCTTAATTAAACAGCTCATCGAAAACAGCCAAATATAGACAGAAAGGAATGAGAATGTAAATAAAACTAGAAGTAGTTCAGTGTTTAAACAGAGTGTAAAGGTTACATGCCTTTTAAATGAAACATGCTCCCATATATTGGGAGTATATTTCCACAGACACTCATGGAAAATGTATTAGCGTTCCCACAGCTAGTGGCTAGACGTCACTATGTCTGAAGAGGAGACCTTATACCCAAGGATGATCACCCCTCACTAGGATATTCCTCACACACACACACACACACACACAGGTCATCAAGGAAGGGCACACAGCATCACGGCAGGGTCACTGCGGAAGGGAACAGAGCTTCCTGAAGCCCCTACACATCCATCATCTACTCTGTACCAAGGCCACAATACACCACTCCTCATCTATACCACTCTTCCTCTACACCACACCTCCTCTACACCACTCCTCTACACCACTCTTCAACACCACTCCTCCTCTACACCACTCCTCCTCTACACCACTCCTTCTCTACACCACTTCTCCTCTACACCACTCCTCCTCTACACCACATCCTCTACACCACTCCTCCTCTACACCACTACTCCTTTATACCACTCCTCCTCTACACAACTACTCCTCTACACCACTCCTCCTCTACACCACTCCTTCTCTACACCACTTCTCCTCTACACCACTCCTCCTCTACACCACATCCTCTACACCACTCCTCCTCTACACCACTACTCCTTTATACCACTCCACCTCTACACAACTACTCCTCTACACCACTACTCCTCCTCTACACCACTCCTCCTCCTCTACACAACTCCTCCTCTACACCACTCCTCCTCTACACCACTTCTTCTCTACACCACTCCTCCTCTACACCACTCCACCTCTACACCACTTCTCCTCTACACCACTCCTCCTCTACACCACATCCTCTACACCACTCCTTCTCTACACCACTACTCCTTTATACCACTCCTCCTCTACACAACTACTCCTCTACACCACTCCTCCTCTACACCACTCCTCCTCTACACCACTCCTCCTCTACACCACTCCTCCTCTACACCACTCCACCTCTACACCACTCCTCCTCTACACCACTCCTCCTCTACACCACATCCTCTACACCACTCCTCCTCTACACCACTACTCCTCTACACCACTCCTCCTCTACACAACTACTCCTCTACACCACTCCTTCTCTACACCACTCCTCCTCTACACCACTCCTCCTCTACACCACTCCTCCTCTACACCACTACTCCTCTACACCACTCCTCCTCTACACCACTCCTCCTCTACACCACTCCTTCTCTACACCACTCCTCCTCTACACCACTCCACCTCTACACCACTCCTCCTCTACACCACTCCTCCTCTACACCACTCCTCCTCTACACCACTACTCCTTTATACCACTCCTCCTCTACACCACTCCTCCTCTACACCACTCCTTCTCTACACCACTCCTCCTCTACACCACTCCACCTCTACACCACTTCTCCTCTACACCACATCCTCTACACCACTCCTCCTCTACACCACTACTCCTTTACACAACTACCACTCCTCCTCTACACAACTCCTCCTCTACACCACTCCTCCTCTACACCACTCCTCCTCTACACCACTCCTTCTCTACACCACTCCTCCTCTACACCACTCCTCCTCTACACCACTCCTCTACACCACTCCTTCTCTACACCACTCCTCCTCTACACCACTCCACCTCTACACCACTCCTCCTCTACACCACTCCTCCTCTACACCACACCTCCTCTACACCACTCCTCCTCTACACCACTCCTCCTCTACACCACTCCTCCTCTACACCACTCCTCCTCTACACCACTCCTCCTCTACACCACATCCTCTACACCACTCCTCCTCTACACCACTCCTCCTCTACACAACTACTCCTCTACACCACTCCTCCTCTACACCACTCCTCCTCTACACCACTCCTCGTCTACACCACTACTCCTCTACACCACTACTCCTCTACACCACTACTCCTTTATACCACTCCTCATCTATACCACTCTTCCTCTACACCACTCCTCCTCTACACCACATCCTCTACACCACTCCTCCTCTACACCACTACTCCTTTATACCACTCCTCCTCTACACAACTACTCCTCTACACCACTCCTCCTCTACACCACTCCTCCTCTACACCACTCCTTCTCTACACCACTCCTCCTCTACACCACTCCTCCTCTACACCACTCCTCCTCTACACCACTCCTTCTCTACACCACTCCTCCTCTACACCACTCCACCTCTACACCACTCCTCCTCTACACCACTCCTCCTCTACACCACTCCTCCTCTACACCACTCCTCCTCTACACCACACACCACTCCTCTACACCACTCCTCCTCTACACCACTCCACCTCTACACCACTCCTCCTCTACACCACTCCTCCTCTACACCACTCCTCCTCTACACCACATCCTCTACACCACTCCTCCTCTACACCACTACTCCTTTATACCACTCCTCCTCTACACAACTACTCCTCTACACCACTCCTCCTCTACACCACTCCTCCTCTACACCACTCCTCGTCTACTCCTCTACACCACTACTCCTCTACACCACTACTCCTTTATACCACTCCTCATCTACCACTCCTCCTCTACACCACTCCTCCTCTACACCACTCCTCCTCTACACCACTACTCCTTTATACCACTCCTCCTCTACACCACTACTCCTTTATACCACTCCTCCTCTCTCCTCTACACCACTCCTCCTCTACACCACTCCTCCTCTACACCACTCCTCCTCTACACCACTACTCCTTTATACCACTCCTTCTCTACACCACTCCTCCTCTACTCCTCTACACCACTACTCCTTTATACCACTCCTCCTTTACACCACTCCTCCTCTACACCACTCCTCCTCTACACCACTCCTCCTCTACACCACTCTACACCACTCCTCCTCTACACCACTCCTCCTCTACACCACATCCTCTACACCACTCCTCCTCTACACCACTACTCCTTTATACCACTCCTCTCCTCTACACCACTCCTTCTCTACACCACTCCTCCTCTACACCACTCCTCCTCTACACCACTCCTCCTCTACACACCACTCCTCCTCTACACCACTCCTCCTCTACACCACTCCTACACCACTCCTCTACACCACTCCTCCTCTACACCACTCCTCCTCTACACCACATCCTCTACACCACTCTCCTCTACACCACTACTCCTTTATACCACTCCTCCTCTAAACCACTCCTCCTCTACACCACTCCTTCTCTACACCACTTCTCCTCTACACCACTCACTCCTCCTCTACACCACTACTCCTTTATACCACTCCTCCTCTACACAACTACTCCTCCACCACTCCTCCTCTACACCACTCCTCCTCTACACCACTCCTCCTCTACACCACTCCTCCTCTACACCACTCCTCCTCTACACCACTCCTTCTCTACACCACTCCTCCTCTACACCACTCCACCTCTACACCACTCCTCCTCTACACCACTCCTCCTCTACACCACTCCTCCTCTACACCACTCCTCCTCCTCCTCTACACCACTACTCCTCTACACCACTACTCCTTTACCACTCCTCCTCTACACCACTCTCCTCTACACCACTCCTCTACACCACTCCTCCTCTACACCACTCCTCCTCTACACCACTCCTCCTCTACACCACTCCTCCTCTACACCACTCCACCTCTACACCACTCCTCCTCTACACCACTCCTCCTCTACACCACATCCTCTACACCACTCCTCCTCTACACCACTCCTCCTCTACACCACTCCTCCTCTACACAACTACTCCTCTACACCACTCCTCCTCTACACCACTCCTCCTCTACACCACTCCTCCTCTACACCACTCCTTCTCTACACCACTTCTCCTCTACACCACTCCTCCTCTACACCACTCCTCCTCTACACCACTCCCTCCTCTACACCACTCCTCCTCTACACCACTCCTCCTCTACACCACATCCTCTACACCACTCCTCCTCTACACCACTCCTCCTCTACACCACTACTCCTTTATACCACTCCTCCTCTACACCACTACTCCTTTATACCACTCCTCCTCTACACCACTCCTCCTCTACACCACTCCTTACTCCTCTACACCACTACTCCTCCACCACTCTACACCACTCCTCATCCTCTCCACACCACCTCCTACCTCCTCTACACCACTCTCTACACCACACCTCCTCTACACCACTCCTCCTCTACACCACTCCTCCTCTACACCACTCTCCTCTACACCACTCCTTCTCTACACCACTCCTCCTCTACACCACTCCTCTCTACACCACTCCTCCTCTACACCACTCCTCCTCCTCCTCCTCTACACCACTCCTCCTCTACACCACATCCTCTACACCACTCCTCCTCTACACCACTACTCCTTTACACCACTCCTCCTCTACACCACTCCTCCTCTACACCACTACTCCTTTATACCACTCCTCCTCTACACAACTACCTCTACAACCTCCTCTACACCACTCCTCCTCTACACCACTCTACACCACTCCTCCTCTACACCACATCCTCTACACCACTCCTCCTCTACACCACTACTCCTCTACACCACTCCTCTACACCACTCCTCCACTACTCCTCCTCTACACCACTACCTCACCACTACTCCTCTACACCACTACTCCTTTACCACCACTCCACTCTTCCTCTACACCACACCTCCTCTACACCACTCCTCTACACCACTCTTCTCACCACTCCTCCTCTACACCACTCCTCCTCTACACCACTCCTTCTCTACACCACTACACCACTCCTCCTCTACACCACATCCTCTACACCACTCCTCCTCTACACCACTACTCCTTTATACCACTCCTCCTCTACACAACTCTCCTCTACACCACTCCTCCTCTACACCACTCCTCCTCTACACCACACCACTCCTCCTCTACACCACACCTCCTCTACACAACTTACACCACTACTCCTCCTCTACTCCTCTACACCACTACTCCTCCTCTACACCACTCCTCCTCTACACCACTCCTCCTCTACACCACTCCTCCTCTACACCACTCCTTCTCTACACCACTCCTCCTCTACACCACTCCACCTCTACACCACTTCTCCTCTACACCACTCCTCCTCTACACCACATCCTCTACACCACTCCTCCTCTACACAACTACTCCTCTACACCACTCCTCCTCTACACCACTCCTCCTCTACACCACTCCTCCTCTACACCACTCCTTCTCTACACCACTCCTCCTCTACACAACTCCACCTCTACACCACTCCTCCTCTACACCACTCCTCCTCTACACCACATCCTCTACACCACTCCTCCTCTACACCACTACTCCTTTATACCACTCCTCCTCTACACAACTACTCCTCTACACCACTCCTTCTCTACACCACTCCTCCTCTACACCACTCCTCCTCTACACCACTCCTCCTCTACACAACTACTCCTCTACACCACTCCTCCTCTACACCACTCCTCCTCTACACCACTCCTTCTCTACACCACTCCTTCTCTACACCACTCCTCCTCTACACCACTCCACCTCTACACCACTCCTCCTCTACACCACTCCTCCTCTACACCACATCCTCTACACCACTCCTCCTCTACACCACTACTCCTTTATACCACTCCTCCTCTAAACCACTCCTCCTCTACACCACTCCTTCTCTACACCACTCCTCCTCTACACCACTCCACCTCTACACCACTTCTCCTCTACACCACTCCTCCTCTACACCACATCCTCTACACCACTCCTCCTCTACACCACTCCTCCACTACACCTACTCCTCTACACCACTCCTCCTCTACACCACTCCTCCTCTACACCACTCCTTCTCTACACCACTCCTCCTCTACACCACCTCCTCTACACCACTCCTCCTCTACACCACTCCTCCTCTACACCACTCCTTCTCTACACCACTCCTCCTCTACACCACTCCTCCTCTACACCACTCCTCCTCTACACCACTCCTCCTCTACACCACTCCTCCTCTACACCACATCCTCTACACCACTCCTCCTCTACACCACTCCTCCTCTACACCACTACTCCTTTATACCACTCCTCCTCTACACCACTCCTCCTCTACACCACTCCTCCTCTACACCACTCCTCCTCTACACCACTCCTCCTCTACACCACTCCTCCTCCTCTACACCACTACACCACATCCTCCTCCTCCTCTACACCACTCCTCCTCTACACCACTCCTCTACTCCTCCTCTACACCACTCCTCCTCTACACCACTCCTCCTCTACACCACTCCTCCACTACACCACTCCTACACCACTACTCCTCCTCTACACCACTACACCACTCCTTTATACCACTCCTCCTCTACACCACTCCTCATCTACACCACTTCTCTTCCTCTACACCACTCCTCCTCCTCTACACCACTCCTCCTCTACACCACTCCTCCTCTACAACCTTCTCCTCTACACCACTCCTCCTCTACACCACTCCTCCTCTACACCACTACTCCTTTATACCACACCTCCTCTACACCACTACTCCTTTATACCACTCCTCCTCTACACCACTCCTCCTCTACACCACTCCTCCTCTACACCACTCCTCCTCTACACCACTCCTCTACACCACTCCTCCTCTACACCACTCCTCCTCTACACCACTCTCCTACACCACTACTCCACCTCTCCTACACACCACTTCTCTTCTCCTCTACACCACTCCTCCTCTACACCACTACACCTCTACAACCTTCTCCTCTACACCACTCCACCTCTACATCCCTCATCCTCTATACCACTCCTCCACTACACCACTCCACCTCTACACCACTCCACCTCTACACCACTCCACCTCTACACCACACCTCCTCTACACCACTCCCCTACACCACAGCTCCTCTACACCACTCCACCTCCTCTACACCACAACTCCTCTATACCACACCTGCTCTACACCACCTCCTCTACACTACTCCTCCTATACACCACTCCTCTATACCAAACCTCCTCTACACCACTCCACCTCCTCTACACCACACCTACTCTACACCACTCCTACTCTACACCACACCTCCTTTACACCACACCTCCTCTACACCACTCCTCCTCTACACGACACCTCCTCTACACCACTCCTCCTCTACACTACACCTCCTCTACACCACTCCTCTACACGACACCTCCTGCACACCACTCCTCCTCTACACCACACCTCCTCTACACCACTCCTTCTCTACACCACTCCTTCTCTACACCACTCCTCCTCTACACCACACCTCCTCTACACCACTCCACCTCTATACCACTCCACCAACTCTACACCACACCTCCTCTACACCACTCCACCTCCTCTACACCTCCTCCTCTACACCACTCCACCTCCTCTACACCACACCTCCTCCTCTACACCACTCCACTCCTCTACACCACACCTCCTCTACACCACTCCACCTCCTCTACACCACACCACCTCCTCTACACCACACCACTACTCCTCTACACCACACCACTACTCCTCTACACCACTCCACCTCCTCTACACCTCCTCCTCTACACCACTCCACCTCCTCTACACCACACCTCCTCCTCTACACCACTCCTCCTCCTCTACACCACACCTCCTCTACACCACTCCTCCTCTACACCACTCCTCCTCTACACCACTCCACCTACTCTACACCACACCTCCTCTACACCACTCCTCCTCTACACCGCTCCTCCTCCTCTACACCACTCCTCCTCCTCTACACCACTCCTCCTCCTCTACACCACTCCTCCTCTACACCACTCCTCCTCTACACCACTCCAGCTCTATACCACTCCTCCTCCTCTACACCACTCCTCCTCCTCTACACCACTCCTCCTCCTCTACACCACTCCTCCTCTACACCACTCTTCCTCCTCTACACCACTCCTCCTCTACACCACTCCACCTCTACACCACTCCTCCCCTACACCACTCCTCCTCCTCCTCTACACCACTCCTCCTCCTCTACACCACTCCTCCTCCTCTACACCACTCCACCTCTACCCCACTCCACCTCTACACCACTCCTCCTCCTCTACACCACTCCTCCTCCTCTACACCACTCCTCCTCCTCTACACCACTCCACCTCTACACCACTCCTCCTCTACACCACTCCTCCTCCTCTACACCACTCCACCTCTACACCACTCCACCTCTACACCACTCCACCTCTACACCACATCTCAGTGTCACCTGGGTGGTGGTGCATGCTGTGTGTATCTCCACAGTCACGCTCTGTCCATATCCCATCCTCACCTGGATGATGGACATATGGACATACCACACATTACTGTGTGTGTGTGTGTGTGTGTGTGTGTGTGTGTGTGTGTGTGTGTGTGTGTGTGTGTGTGTGCGTGCGTGCGTGTGTGGTTGTGTGTGTGTGTGTGTGCGTGCGTGCGTGCGTGCGTGTCTATGTTAACATAGTGAGGTCTGGGCATCTTTCTTTAACTTTTACTACTGTAGTAATGCTAGAGAAATGCAGGATGGCGTGCCAAGCATTGAAAACAACCTGGGAGAAACATAAATATTGCAACGGGTAATCCAGAGGTTAGAGGTCAAGACTGTAGGAATTCAGTCTGTAGCCAATCATCTCATTCCCCTCTATCAGGACAAACATGTCTTAGATATAACTTGAAAGAAAAGATTGTCTGTATGTATTGCCGAAGCCTTCATCCAAACCTATAGGCTTCCAGCAGTGTAGGGACCATAGAACTCTAATCTAGATTATATTTCTATGGTAGGAACAGGGCCAATGTCAGGACTCACCAGCAGGTTATCATCATTATGTTTGACTTGTACCTCTGATTGGACTTTGGCAGAACCTCTAACATACAGGTAACTGTTTGGACTTTGGAAGGAGAACCTCTAACATACAGGTAACTGTTTGGACTTTGGCAGGAGAACCTCTAACATACAGGTAACTGTTTGGACTTTGGCAGGAGAACCTCTCATTAACATACAGGTAACTGTTTGGACTTTGGCAGGAGAACCTCTAACATACAGGTAACTGTTTGGACTTTGGAAGGAGAACCTCTCATTAACATACAGGTAACTGTTTGGACTTTGGAAGGAGAACCTCTCATTAACATTCAGGTAACTCTTTGGACTTTGGCAGGAGAACCTCTCATTAACATACAGGTAACTGTTTGGACATTATTTTGGCTACCATGGCTAAGGTTGACAATGCCTCCATCCACAGGGCACGAGAGGTGACTGAATGGTTTGATGAGCATGAAAACTATGTAAACCATATGCCATGGCCATCTCAGTCACCAGATCTCAACCCAATAGAACACACAAATTCTAGAGTGGCGCCTGAGACAGCGTTTTCCACCACCATCAACAAAACACCAAATGATGGTATTTCTGGTGGAAGAACGGTGTTGCATCCCTCCAATAGAGTTCCAGACACTTGTAGAATCTATGCCAAGGCACATTGAAGCTGTTCTGGTTTGTGGTGCCCAACACCCTATTTGGACACGGTTTCCGTTATTTTGGCAGTTACGTGTAAGTCTAAATGCCTAATGTGGGGCTGAGAAAACACGCAGCCAATTAGATTGGCGAGTGATATGTTGCCAATGTGGCAATCGAGGTAGGTGGAGGTGTTTTAACCTTCACAGGAAAATATCTGATGTTATTGAAGTTAGTGGACAACAGTTAGTGTAACGAGAGTTTGTGTAACGAGAGGTATCACATAGACTATTACAATCACATGTAACACACACACACACACACACACACACACACACACACACACACACACACACACACACACACACACACACACACACACACACACACACACACACACACACACACACACACACACACACACACACACACACACACACACACACACACACACACAGGAGGAGCAGAAGAGGTGAGGTGTTGAAGCGTGACTTGCCACCCAGCACTAACCCGTTAGTGGGAGTGTAACTCTTCCCTCTCTCTCCTGTCCGCACCTGTTCCAACAGATGCCATATGGTCAGTCAACCAATAAGAACCATCCCTCACACCTGTCAGAGGTAATGACCCCCTAACTCTGTTGGATCAGAGGAATCCATTCCATCACACCTCCTTCTGTCTGTCTCTTCATGCCTCCATCAGTCTACTCACAGAGGTGACAATCCCCCTCTTCATTACTCTGTATCTCCGGGCCTGATCAGCAGCAAGACCAGGTTTACATGCCAAGCCCTTCACACTTGGACACAAGCACAGACACACGCACACACGCACACACCCACACACACACACACTAAGCCCCTCCACACACCCTCCTGTCTGGAACAGGCCAACACTTGTGCCATCAGTCTTACAATAGACACCTGATAAGGAACTGGGATCTGAAACAGGGGATAATGAAAGACTATATATAAACCCTGATCCCCAACAGCAAGTGGCTTCATTAAAAAGAAACACAGGAATTCACAGAGTGCTACTCAGCATGCTAATAGGCTAACGTGTGTGTCTCTGGTGACACAATGGGCTGTATGGAGGAGAAAGGTAGGGACTGTGTACTGGGCTATATGGAGGAGAGAGGTAGGGACTGTGTACTAGGATATACGGAGGAGAGAGGTAGCGACTGTGTACTGGGCTATATGGAGGACAGAGGTAGGGACTGTGTACTGGGCTATATGGAGGAGAGAGGTAGGGACTGTGTACTGGGCTATATGGAGAAGAGAGGTAGGGACTGTGTACTGGGCTATATGGAGAAGAGAGGTAGGGACTGTGTACTGGGCTATATGGAGGAGAGAGGTAGGGACTGTGTACTGGGCTATATGGAGGAGAGAGATAGGGACTGTGTACTGGGCTGTATGGAGAAGAGAGGTAGGGACTGTGTACTGGGCTATATGGAGGAGAGAGGTAGGGACTGTGTACTGGGCTATATGGAGGAGAGAGGTAGGGACTGTGTACTAGGATATATGGAGGAGAGAGGTAGGGACTGTGTACTGGGCTATATGGAGAAGAGAGGTAGGGACTGTGTACTAGGATATATGGAGAAGAGAGGTGGGGACTGTGTACTGGGCTATATGGAGGAGAGAGGTAGGGACTGTGTACTAGGATATACAGAGGAGAGAGGTAGGGACTGTGTACTGGGCTATATGGAGTAGAGAGGTAGGGACTGTGTACTAGGATATATGGAGGAGAGAGGTAGGGACTGTACTAGGATATATGGAGGAGAGAGGTAAGGACTGTGTACTGGGCTGTATGGAGGAGAGAGGTAGGGACTGTGTACTGGGCTATACGGAGGAGAGAGGTAGGGACTGTGTACTGGGCTATATGGAGAAGAGAGGTAGGGACTGTGTACTGGGCTATATGGAGGAGAGAGGTAGGGACTGTACTAGGATATATGGAGGAGAGAGGTAAGGACTGTGTACTGGGCTGTATGGAGGAGAGAGGTAGCGACTGTGTACTGGGCTATACGGAGGAGAGAGGTAGGGACTGTGTACTGGGCTGTATGGAGGAGAGAGGTAGGGACTGTGTACTGGGCTATACGGAGGAGTTGTCAGACTTGATTTGCCCTAAGGAGAAATGTATCAACACCTACACAATATGTCCATTCATTATAATCCACATAACAATTCACATTTCCTATGGCAGCAGGATTATTTTCCTGTTCTGTGAACTGTAGAAGGGGAAGGTCACAGAGAGTGAGTGTGTGTATCAGAGTGGGAAAGACGATGTTCTGAATGGAAGGATGAAGGAAGAGAAAGACTAGGGGTTAGGGTGATAGAGAGATACAGCATATAGGCTAAAGTCATGGATAACGTTGCAGGTCGGATCATGTTTAAACATGGTTAGATGGAGGATGGAAGAGAGAGAGAGAACAGGAGGAGGACAACATGGGGACAGTTCTATGGAGAGATCTCAGTAATGATAAGAACAGGTGTAGGATCAGCCAGAGATATACACCACAGCAGCACATGCCATGATACAATGGAAATATTGAATCACTGTAACCATCAGAAAACACCTTGCTTTGTACTCACTACTCTGTGTATTGGCTGAATCATATAAATACAATCTAGATTATATTGCTATGGGCTGAATGCAGAGACGGAGGAAGGCATATAAAAAGAGGACATATAGAACAGTGGTGACTCAGTGGGTATGGCCATTCTAGTCATTCTTCTCATTCCGTTTCTATAGAGGACTCTGGTGTTAGTTAAACCAGCCAGATGCAGCTAGTCCTATTGGTGCTAACATGCTGGGCCGTGCAGAGCTCAGCTCAGTGTGTTTGTGTGTGTGTGTGTGTGTGTGTGTGTGTGTGTGTGTGTGTGTGTGTGTGTGTGTGTGTGTGTGTGTGTGTGTGTGTCCATGTCTGTTTCTGTGCATGTGTGCACGCTCATGTGCATGCTTGGGCACGTGTGTGCCCATCAGTACCGGCAGTGCTGGCCCAGCACACATGGACATCACTTGGGAAGTACACCCAGTGCCCCCACCCCATTACCACCAGTAGCCCCCCCCAGTACCCCAACCAGTACACCAAGTGCCCCCACCCCATTACCACCAGTAGCCCCTCCCCCCAGTATCCCAACCTGTACAACCAGTGCCCCCACCCCATTCCACCAGTAGCCCCCCCCCCAGTACCCCAGCCCAGTACACCCAGGCCCCCCACCCCATTACCACCAGTAGCCCCCCCCCCAGTACCCCAGCCCAGTACACCCAGGCCCCCCAACCCATCACCACCAGTAGCCCCCCACCCCCAGTACCCCAGCCCAGTACACCCAGTGCCCCCACCCCATTACCACCAGTAGCCCCCCCCCCAGTACCCCAACCAGTACACCAAGTGCCCCCACCCCATTACCACCAGTAGCCACCCCAATACCCCAACCCAGTACACCCAGGTCCCCCACCACATTACCCCCAGTAGCCCCCCCAGTATCCCAACCCAGTACAACCAGTGCCCCCAACCCATTACCACCAGTAGCCCCCCGCCCAGTACCCCAGCCCAGTACACCCAGGTCCCCCACCCCATTACCCCCAGTAGCCCCCCCCCCCCCCCAGTACCCCAACCCAGTACACCCAGGTCCCCCACCCCATTACCCCCAGTACCCCCACCCCAGTACACCCAGTGCCCCCACCCCAGCCCCCCAGCCCCGTACCCCAACCCAGTACACCCAGATCCCCCACCCCAGTAACCCCACTATCCCCAGTAACCGCAGTATCCCCAGTACCCCCACTCCAGTAACCCTAGTATCCCCAGTATCCCCAGCAACCCCAGTATCCCCAGTAACCCCAGTATCCCCAGTGTCCCAAGTAACCCCAGTGTCCCCACTAACCCCAGTACCCTCACCCCAGTAACCCCAGTATCCTCAGTACCCCCAGTATCCCCAGTATCCCCACTAACCGCACCCCCACCCCAGTACCAGTACCCTCACCCCAGTATCCCCAGTAACCCCAGTATCCCCAGTAACCCCAGTATCCCCAGTAACCCCAGTAACTCCTGTATCCTCAGTATCCCCAGTACCCCCACCCCAGTATCCGCAGTATCCCCAGTACTCCCAGTACTCCCAGTATCCCCAGTAACCCCAGTATCCCTAGTATCCCTATTACCCCCAGTACCCCCACCCCAGTATCCCCAGTATCCTCAGTATCCCCAGTACCCCCACCCCAGTATCCCCAGTAACCCCAGTATCCCCAGTAACCCCTGTATCCCCAGTACCCCCACCCCAGTATCCCCAGTATCCTCAGTACCCCCAGTACCCCCACCCCAGTATCCACAATATCCCCAGTACCCCCAGTATCCCCAGTATCCCCAGTATCCCCAGTAACCCAAGTAACCTCAGTACCCCCAGTACCCCCACCCCAGTACCCCCAGTACCTCCAGTACTCCCAGTATCCCCAGTAACCCCAGTACTCCCAGTACTCCTAGTATCCCCAGTACTCCCAGTATCCCCAGTGACCCCAGTATCCCCAGTAACCCCTGTATCCCCAGTAACCCCTGTTTCCTCAGTATCCCCAGTACCCCCACCCCAGTATCCCCAGTACTCCCAGTATCCCCAGTATCCCCAGTACTCCCAGTATCCCCTGTATCCTCAGTTCCCCCACCCCAGTATCCCCAGTAACCCCTGTATCCTCAGTACTCCCAGTACTCCCTGTATCCCCAGTAACCCCGGTATCCCCAGTAACCCCGGTATCCCCAGTAACCCCGGTATCCCCAGTAACCCCGGTATCCCCAGTACCCATTACTGGTTTGAAACTGTGTTTCTTAGCTAAAGTATGGTCAGATGTCTATCAGTGACCGGTCAATGTCAAAGTCAGTTCAATTTATTATTGTTATTAGAATCAGAACTCCCTGGCACTTTAATGTAACATTCAAACAGCGTGCGTTGAAATGTCAGAGATGTGGACTGTCCTAAAATATCATTATGGACAGGAGGCAAAATAGATATGCATGTGGTCAACAACAACAGCTGTTTTTGTGTGGCCTTCATACCATGCCAGTGCAGCTCAATATACATGACAGTCATTCCAAGACATCACGGGCGGATTGGGTTTCAATCCTTCTCCCAGTCAGTCTCATCTCAAAGCAGTTCATAATGTTCACAAAGTTCCAAAAGACCTCCAACACCTTTTCATTTATACAAATAAAGCATAGACACTATCTAACTAAAGGTACTGAGCGATTAACCAAACTTTCATTTTTTTTAATAACTAATTGACCAATGTCGGTTCAATTACTTGAATTCCATTCCCTCTGTTTTTGTTCTGTGATCTCAACGCAGACATTGCAGTTTCTCTAGAGGTGAAGCAGATCAAGCCAGAACTGTGCAATGTAGAATGGAATTGAAGTTTCCAACAGGCCAATATTCCACATAGTTTATGCAGAAAACTGGTAATTAACTTCAAAAACTATAATCCATTGCGCTCCGACTTGTCCGGTGTGCGTCTCGTTTACGCTCGCTATGTAAAAGAGACAGAAGAATGCAGGTTGGAGAGGGATAGAGAGCAGTTGCTTCGTGAGGTATCTCTACCTGAAAATACATGATCTAAGTCATTGATAGTTGGTATTCAGGCATCATAAAAGTATGCCTTATTTACATTAAAGAACTACTAAAATAGTGTTTTTGTCAGACAGCATAGGCAGCAGAGATGATGACTTGGAACGAAATAATAAAGTCACTACATAAAAAAAAATGTGTAATATACACAACTGAAATATTTGATTAAAGTAATGTGAATAAATGATGGTGAATAAGTGAAGTGATAAGCAGTCACTACCATCATGGGAACTTGTATTAATTGTTTTATTCTGTGATGTTACAGCATTCAATCCACATAATGCATCATCTTTTTATTGTTATTAATTGAAACCGAAATTGAAAAACCGTGATGTTTTTTTTATAATGAAACTAAAATCAAACCGACCTCAATACCAAATAAATATTGTGTATCAGCCAGAATGTGTCTGACTATACGTTGGAAAGACTACAGTATCTATTTCAGTTTTACTTTTGTGTTTTACTAAGAAAAGGCTGTACAGTGGGGCAAAAAAGTATTTAGTCAGCCACCAATTGTGCAAGTTCTCCCACTTAAGAGATGAGAGAGGCCTGTAATTTTCATCATAGGTAAACTTCAACTATGACAGATAAAATGAGAGAAAATATTCCAGAAAATCACATTGTAGGATTTTGAATGAATTTATTTGCAAATTATGGTGGAAAATAAGTGTTTGGTCACCTACAAACAAGCAAGATTTCTGGCTCTCACAGATCTGTAACTTCTTCTTTAAGAGGCTCCTCTGTCCTCCACTGTATCCACCTGTATTAATGGCACCTGTTTGAACTTGTTATCAATATAAAAGACACCTGTCCACAACCTCAAACAGTCACACTCCAAACTCCACTATGGCCAAGACCAAAGAGCTGCCAAAGGACATCAGAAACAAAATTGTAGACCTGCACCAGATTGGGAAGACTGAATCTGCAATAGGTAAGCAGCTTAGTTTGAAGAAATCAACTGTGGGAGCAATTATTAGGAAATGGAAGACATACAAGACCACTGATAATCTCCCTCGATCTGGGGCTCCACGCAAGATCTCACCCCGTGGGGTCAAAATTATCACAAGAACGGTGAGCAAAAATCCCAGAACCACACAGGGGGACCTAGTGAATGACCTGCAGAGAGCTGGGACCAAAGTAACAAAGCCTACCATCAGTAACACACTACGCCGCCAGGGACTCAAATCCTGCAGTGCCAGACGTGTCCCCCTGCTTAAGCCAGTACATGTCCAGGCCCGTCTGAAGTTTGCTAGAGAGCATTTGGATGATCCAGAAGAAGATTGGGAGAATGTCATGTGATCAGATGAAACCAAAATATAACTTTTTGGTAAAAACTCAACTCGTCGTGTTTGGAGGACAAAGAATGCTGAGTGGCATCCAAAGAACACCATACCTACTGTGAAGCATGGGGGTGGAAAATTCATGTTTTGGGGCTGTTTTTCTGCAAAGGGACCAGGAAGACTGATCCGTGTAAAGGAAAGAATGAATGGGGCCATGTATCATGAGATTTTGAGTGAAAACCTCCTTCCATCAGCAAGGGCATTGAAGATGAAACGTGGCTGGGTCTTTCAGCATGACAATGATTCCAAACACACCGCCCGGGCAACGAAGGAGTGTCTTCGTAAGAATAATTTCAAGGTCCCGGAGTGGCCTAGCCAGTCTCCAGATCTCAACCCCATAGAAAATCTTTGGAGGGAGTTGAAAGTCCGTGTTGCCCAGCAACAGCCCCAAAACATCCCTGCTCTAGAGGAGATCTGCATGGAGGAATGGGCCAAAATACCAGCAACAGTGTGTGAAAACCTTGTGAAGACTTACAGAAAACATTTGACCTCTGTCATTGCCAACAAAGGGTATATAACAAAGTATTGAGATAAACTTTTGTTATTGACCAAATACTTATTTTCCACCATAATTTGCAAATAAATTCATTAAAAATCCTACAATGTGATTTTCTGGATTTTTTTTCTCTCATTTTGTCTGTCATAGTTGAAGTGTACCTATGATAAAAATTACAGGCCTCTCATATTTTTAAGTGGGAGAACTTGCACAAGAGAGAGAGGAGACAGGAGAGAGTAGACAGGAGAGAGGAGAGAGTAGACATGAGAGAGGAGAGAGTAGACAGGAGAGAGGAGACAGGAGAGAGAGGAGAGTAGACGGGAGAGAAGAGAGAGTAGACGGGAGAGAGGATAGAGTAGACAAGAGACAGTAGACAGGAGAGAGGAGAGAGTAGGCGGGAGAGAGGAGAGAGTAGACAGGAGAGAGTAGACAGGAGAGAGGAGACAGGAGAGAGGAGACAGGAGACAGGAGAGAGTAGACAGGAGAGAGGAGAGAGGAAACAGGAGAGAGTAGACAGGAGAGAGGAGAGAGTAGACAGGAGAGAGTAGACAGGATAGAGGAGACAGGAGAGAGGAGAGAGTAGACAGGAGACAGGAGAGAGTAGACAGGAGAGAGGAGAAAGGAGAGAGGAGAGAGTAGACAGGAGAGAGGAGAGAGTAGAGAGGAGACAGGAGAGAGTAGACAGGAGACAGGCGAGAGTAGACAGGAGAGAGTAGACAGGAGAGAGGAGACAGGAGAGAGGAGACCGGAGACAGGAGAGAGGAGACAGGAGAGAGGAGAGAGTAGACAGGAGACAGGAGAGAGTAGACAGGAGAGAGGAGAAAGGAGAGAGGAGAGAGTAGACAGGAGAGAGGAGACAGGAGAGAAGAGACAGGAGAGAGTAGACAGGAGAGAGTAGACAGGAGACAGGCGAGAGTAGACAGGAGAGGAGACAGGAGAGAGGAGACCGGAGACAGGAGAGAGTAGACAGACCTTCTCCAGATCCTTCAGGTTTCGGGGCTGTCGCTGGGCAATACGGACTTTCAGCTCCCTTCAAAGATTTTCTATTGGGTTCAGGTCTGGAGACTGGCTAGGCCACTCCAGGACCTTGAGATGCTTCTCACGAAGCCACTCCTTAGTTGCCCTGGCTGTGTGTTTCGGGTCGTTGTCATGCTGGAAGACCCAGCCATGACCCATCTTCAATGCTCTTACTGAGGGAAGGAGGTTGTTGGCCAAGATCTTGCGATACATGGCCCCATCCATCCTCCCCTCAATACGGTGCAGTCGTCCTGTCCCCTTTGCAGAAAAGCATCCCCAAAGAATAATATATCCACCTCCATGCTTCACGGTTGGGATGGTGTTCTTGGGGTTGTACTCATCCTTCTTCTTCCTCCAAACATGGCGAGTTTAGACCAAAAAGCTCTATTTCTGTCTCATCAGACCACATGACCTTCTCCCATTCCTCATCTGGATCATCCAGATGGTCATTGGCAAACTTCAGATGGACCTGGACATGCGCTGGCTTGAGCAGGGGGACCTTGCGTGCGCTGCAGGATTTTAATCCATGACGGCGTAGTGTGTTACTAATGGTTTTCTTTGAGACTGTGGTCCCAGCTCTCTTCAGGTCATTGACCAGGTCCTGACGTTTAGTTCTGGGCTGATCCCTCACCTTGCTCATGATCATTGATGCCCCACGAGGTGAGATCTTGCATGGAGCCCCAGACCGAGGGTGATTGACCGTCATCTTGAACTTCTTCCATTTTCTAATAATTGCGCCAACAGTTGTTGCCTTCTCACCAAGCTGCTTGCCTATTGTCCTGTAGCCCATCCCAGCCTTGTGCAGGACTACAATTTACCCCTTATGTCCTTACACAGCTTTCTGGTCTTGGCCATTGTGGAGAGGTTGGAGTCTGTTTGATTGAGTGTGTGGACAGGTGTCTTTTATACAGGTAACGATTTCAAACAGGTGCAGTTAATGAGTGGAGTGGAGAACAGGAGGGCTTCTTAAAGAAAAACGAACAGGTCTGTGAGAGCCGGAATTCTTACTGGTTGGTAGGTGATCAAATACTTATGTCATGCAATAAAATGTAAATTAATTACTTAAAAATCATAAAATGTGATTTTCTGGATTTTAGTTTTAGATTCCGTCTCTCACAGTTGAAGAGAGAATTACAGACCTTTACATGCTTTGTAATACTTGAGCCTTTTTTTGGGACTGCTACGCAGGAGACTGCAGGGAGTGTACTGGACAGGCATGGATGTGGTGACAGGCATAGCAGTGTTAGCATATGCAGATGACGCTTCTGTGATGGTCACCTCAGAGAGGTGGGCCAGGAAGAACTCTGAGGGGCTGTCACAGGCAGTGGTGTCAAGACTGGCCCTGTGGGTGGCTCGTGTCCCAAGCGTCATATAGAGGGAGGGTGCTGATAATCAACAACCTGGTAGCATCTTCCCTGTGGCATGAACTGGCTGTCCTCAACCTCCCCGCCGGTCTGCTCGCAGACCTTTAACGCAAGCTGGTGGACTTCTTCTGGTCGGGCCATCACTGGCTGAGGGCGGCAGTGTTGTACATGACCGTCCATGAAGGAGGACAGGGCCTGGTTGAACTGAAGCATAGGATGGCTACTTTCCTGCTAAAGGCGGTGCAGAGACTGCTGTACCATACGGATGTTGGCTGGAGGGAACCAGCATGCACGCTGCTGAGGAGAGCTGCAGCTGTTCCTCATGAAGCTGGAGAGGCTGAGTACAGCAGGTCTCTCTGATTTTTACTCTGCGGTGCTGAGGGCCTGGCAGCTATTAAGGCCCACATGAGAAGGGGGTGTGGGACCTGGGCTGTGGGTGTGGGAGCAGCCTATCTTCCACAACACAGCCATCCCTTTGAGATCGGTACAGTCGGTCACCCTGCAGAGGCAACTGATGGCAGCGGGTTTACAAAGGCTGGGTGACCTGCGACTGCTGGGAGAGAAGGGGTGGAAAACTCAGAAAGTCCTGGCACAACAAACAGGAATAACGTCCCTTAGGCTGCTGGAGAGATTCAGGTCCAGGAGGCACTCCTGGAGGAGGTCCAGGAGGCACTGTCTGAGCAGGTAAGGGGGGGGGGTGTTTGAGCGGCCAAAGGGGGAGGGGCCACCAATTTTTCCGCCACTGCAGGTGACGGCAGAGACTGGGGACTGGCAAGGGGTCTGGAGGACTTGTTAGATTTTAACACTCCGAGCCTGGGGGAGTTTGAGGATGTGGGACGTAAAGCCCTCTACAACCTCTGCGTTAAGGTTAGGAACATTAGGAGCCTAACAGGAGTGAAGGCACATCAGTGGCAGGGGGTATATGGGGCGGAAAGTATGGTGGGTTTTAGGTGGAGGGGGCTCTACAAACCCCCAGTACCAAAGAGGTCAGGGGACCTCCAGTGGAGTGTTCTTCATGGAGCCCTGGCCACTAACAGCTGGTTGGCAATGGTTGAACCGGGAATCAGACAGGGGTGTCCTTTCTGTGTAATGAAAGAAACTGTGATTCATGTGTTTTCTGTGTGCGCCAGGTTAATGGCATTAATGTCTCTGTTGGAATGTCTATGTGAGAGGTTGGTGGTGGTTTTTACTGTTGGGATGTTTGTAATGGGGTACAGGTATTCAAATAAGGAAAAGGCCAAATGTGTTTTGTTAAATTTTCTGTTTGCTCAAGCGAAGTTGGCTATTTGGCTAACAAGGAGGAACATGGTCAAAGGTGGGGGGATAACAGACCCTTTACTATTGTTTAATGGGATGGTCTCTGCACACCTCAGGGTTGAGTTTGAGTTCTATAGAATGATAAAAACTGTAGAGATGTTTCAGGAGAAATAGTGTGTATAGCTGGGGAAGATGTTTTGGATATACAGCTGTAGGAGTGGGTATTGTTTTGGGTATTATGATGTTGTTTTGTATCATGTGGTAGAGGGCAAGGTGAGTATGGTACATGTATGCAGTACAGGATATATTTGTCTTTTATTTTTAAGGGGGGGGGGGGGTTTAAGTGAAATGAGAAAGTTTCAGTAAAGAAAGACGAAAAGTCAAGTCTCTCTCCCTCCCTCCCTCCCTCCCTCCCTCCCTCCCTCCCTCCCTCCCTCCCTCCCTCCCTCCCTCCCCAGAGTTCCACAATGATAACCAGATGCAGATGATGACACAACATTCTAAATAAACAGGTTATGTCAGAGACACAGGGCATTAGGTTTTATGGGCCCTGGGCAGGGGTCCTAGAACCATAGGGGTGGCATTGGCCAGCATCTCCTCGCCCGTGCCCACCTATTTGTTGACTATGGAGATGTAGATATAATGTGTGTGTGTGTGTGTGTGGGTTTGTATTCTCTCCCACCTTGTAAAAGCGCAGCAACCAGCCTCTACTCCGCGTGTGGCCAGAAGAGAGCTCCTGAACTGCGACACTAGGTTAACGAGGCTGGGCTGTGGCACACAGACACACACACACACACACACACACACAAACATGCATGCGCACACACACAAACAAACATGCCTGCGCACACACACACAAACAAACATGCCTGCGCACACACACACGCACACACACACACACACACACACACACACACACACACACACACACACACACACACACACACACACACACACACACTCTCCACAGCAGAAGCTTTCTAAATGAGGTTGGGCTACGCACCCTTAAAGGTTTAAATCCTATCTAAAGCATGTTCAAGCCTCTAGAACCGGAGACTGGAGGGAAAGACAGAGAGGAGAGACAGAGAGGAGAGACAGAGAACTCTCATCTGTACTAGCGGCCCTGACGGAAACAGAGTTCTTTCCTTTAACGGTTCTAAGTCACGGCGTGGTCAACCGCAGCACGCTCATTAACACTTAGAAACACACACTTAACACTATTAACACTCATTGGGCCTGAACTCAGCCCCATAGGCATCCATCCTATTCCTTATGTAGTACACTACTTTTGACCAGGGCACTGCAGTGCACTACGTAGGGAATAGGGTGCCATTTGGGATGCAGACCTGTCATCTCTCATAGCTCACTCTCTGACATAGCTTTGGCAGATCCTCAACCTCATAATCAAGAGAGACAGAATAATGGTTGTAGAACATAACTGTAATTATGTTATGTCCTCATCATCAACTTGTATGAGCGTATGAAGTCATCTCAGTTCATTGGCAGACAGTGTTGTTTACAGTGTGACAGCTGAACAACAGCGGCTGAATGATAGATGTCTTTCTCAGGGTAAAATACTTATGTTAGTCTGACCTCCTGGGTTGTTCCTGTAGCAGTCCAAGATTTGGGGATTGAAGAACTAGGCGGATTTCGGCTAAAACTCTGTGCCTGAACTTTTGTCTAAATTTCCATATAAATGTCAAATTCCCTAACCGTTCTCTGTCCCCTGTCACTTTGTCCGCCTGACATCGACTGACTGTGTGAGGGAGAGAGTACTACTCTTGGGAAAGAGCTTGTGAGTTGGACGCACCTGCAGGGGACCACTTTTAACGTGGGACGTAAATCATACTCTACATCCTGACTGTGTTTACACAGGGTGTGCAATAGCCATCTCAGTCCCCTCCCCTCACTATTAGCGAACTTTGTGCTAACGTATACACAACATTAACAGATTGCCCGACTATAGATCCCTAGGACCTCCGTGATAACAGGCTAGTAAAGCTCTGGGATACAGTCAAACATTCCCTACTTGAAAACATATAGAGTCAAAGAAGGGATGAAGGGATGAAGGGATGGAGGGAGGGAGAGTGAAAGAGAGAGAGAGAGAGAGAGAGAGAGAGAGAGAGAGAGAGAGAGAGAGAGAGAGAGAGAGAGACAGAAAAGGCCTAGGGCTGGAACCCTGGACTTACAAGCCATGAAGAATTCAGACACTCACATCTGGAGGGAGTGACTGGTGTTGATACCCAGGTGCTGAATGTCCTACTAATCATTAGAGACACACACACACCTTAGGAGTGAGTGGTGTTGATACCCATGTGTCCTAATGTCCTAATAACCACCATTAGATACCTTATGGAGTGACTGATGTTGAGTGTTTGAGAGCCAGGCAGCATAATCACAGACTTTCAGACTGACAGGGATCAGTGATGCTGAGGGCCATTCAAAGAGTTCAGCTCCAGATTTAAAAGCTTTTACAACCTCTCATTTGGGAGGTGGTGGGAGAATGACGTGTCTACAGAGGATAGTTTTAATACTAACCAGGGCTTGTTGGGGCTGTGAAGTGGTCAGGGTCACTGCAGAGAGGTGGAAACTGTTATTCTATCACAAGGGCTTCATTAAATATCAGATCTGGGAGCAAGTGTGTGTGTGTGTGTGTGTGTGTGTGTGTGTGTGTGTGTGTGTGTGTGTGTGTGTGTGTGTGTGTGTGCGTGCGTGCGTGCGTGTGTGCGTGTGTGCATCTGTGTGTGTGTGTGTGCATCTGTGTATGTGTGTATGTGTGTGTGTGTGTGCATCTGTGTGTGTGTGTGTGTGTGTGTGTGTGTGTGTGTGTGTGTGTGTGTGTGTGTGTGTGTGTGTGTGTGTGTGCATGTGTGTGTGTGTGAGTGGTAGCCCTCCTTTATATATTTATTGGCAAGGTCCTGTCGTATGATTTGGATATAAAAAATGACTCTCTTTTCACCATCTTCCTCACTCTAACTCTCAGCACCTCGGTCACAGGGAGGGATACTTTGCATGGTTATACGTCTGAGGGGCAGGGAAGAAGACATGGGAAAATAGTGATGTGCACGGTTATTTGAATGTCCGAATGGACTTAGGTATTCAAATACATGTGAGTATTCATTTTTTGCGCAAAAACATTTTGCCCCTTCAAAATACGAGTTCACCCCTGTAACATCTTTCTTCTACTATCTATTAAGTCATCTATTAATGCCAAGATAAAGATATATTTCTCCATTTCTATTTCATGTTTAAGATGATACGATAGTCACAACAGTTATAGTGTTTACTGACCTATTAAGGAATGTCTGTTACTGTAAATGATAGCTAACTGATATGTCTTGGCCACCTAGTTAACCAGTGGTTATCTGAGCATTGTAGACTGTGTCATTTCAGAATGAGGGGTACTGTAGCTCTGCTCGTGTTGCTATTCTGTCTGTTGAGGGCATGGGCTCAGGAGGAGGGGAGAGGTCAGAGAATGACATCATTCAACAGAGCGACAACGAAGAGGTAGAGAGCAGGGTGAGATATTCAGATTAAGCGTTTAAAGGTCTGAGGCTACAGAGACGACCTACAAATGACTGGCCAGGTCATCACACACCTGCAGCCCACTCCCTGCCCCCACGTATTCACACCCCTAACATTTAGGGAGCTCTAGGCCTGTACTCACAAAGTGTCTCAGAGTAGCTGATCTAGGATGACTGATCCCCCTTATCCATGTACATTAGCTAACTTGCAAACTTTAGCTAGGGTGGGGGTTAGGGTTAGGTGTTAAGGTTAAGGTTAGAGTTAGGGAAAGGGTTAGCTAACATTCTACCTAGTTGCTATGTAGTTGTAATTAGCTAAAATGTAGTAAGTAGTTGAAAAGTTGTTAATTAGCTAAAATGTCAAAGTTGTCCGCATTGAGACTCGAACTTGCAACCAAGTCTATGAGACGAGGCTATGTAACTATATATGGAACCATATATCATGTCGTACAAGATGTGCAACCACAGGGTTTTCATGAGACAAGCTCACAGGTCTCTCCATTCTATCCTATCAAGGGACCATACCCTGTCATCCTGATTCTGTGCCACAGTGCACAAAATTATTCTAGAAATGTCCAATATTTTTAACGCTCTCACATATGCAGACCTAAAACTCATCAGTATTGACAATCAGATATATTCTTTCATGGACATAAACAATGATTTTGGGGGTTCTTATCAACATTTTATAAGTTGAATAGTATGTAGTAGCCTTTTAAATTCCACTAGATGACAGTAATGAGCAGCAATTAATCCTGGAGACTTTTATTTATTGTATTTTACCTTTATATAACTTGACAAGTCAGTTAAGAACACATTCTTATTTACAACGACGGCCTACCCCGGCTAAACCCGGACAATGTTGGGCCAATTGTCCGCCGCCCTTTGGGACTCCCAATCACGGCCGGATGTGATACAGCCTGGATTCTATTGGAACCCTGTTGGTACTTACAGCTTTATAATGGCAGATGATAAGTAGGAGTGACACACACACACACACACACACACACACACACACACACACACACTACATTGAAAAGAGAGGCAGTCAGACTATTCTATCACTATGTTTTCTTTATGTTTATATTGCATTTTACCCACCCGCCCACTTGCCGTCAAATTCTTGCTTCCTCCATCCCTGTTTCCTCCATTCCTCGTCTCTCTTTCAAAGCATCGGAGGAGGAGGCCTGAGGGGAGGAACCTTCAATCCCCCCCCCCCCCCCCAATGTGCTTTGAGAAGGAGGTGAGGAATGAAGGAAACAACCCCTAGCGCCTACTCGCTAGACACTTGTGGAGATCTGAGAGGATTAGACACGTGGAAGCAATATGGCCAAAACTCCACCAAGACTATCAGAGAGTAATGTGCAGCTCTCACCATGTCACCACCCATCAATCCCTCTCAGACTAGGGTTTGTGTCTGGACAGGGCCTGGGTATCACGGCTACTCACTCACTCACACTCCTTGCTTCCTCTATCCTTGTTTTCTTCATTCCTCACCTCCTTCTCAAAGCACATTGGGGGAGAGGATTGAAGGTTCCTCCCCTTGGGCCTCCTCCTCCGAAGTGCTTTGAAAGGCGAGGAATGGAGGAAACAAGGACAGAGGAAGCAAAGATATGACGGGAAGTGTGTGTGTGTGGGTGGTAAATAAACACACATTTTTGTGACTATCTTAAATCAAAAATAGAAATTGGGAAATATAAATGTAAAGCCCTTTCTCCCACCTGCTTTGTGGGATATTGTTTTGTGTATGTGCATGTAGCACCACTGATGTCACGTTTCGTTGTTTGTTTACTGTTTGGAAGTTTCGCTTTATTAAAAGATGTGGAACTTTAATCACGCTGCGCCTTGGTCCGTCTCTCATGTCGACCATGACACAAAGCATCCTTCACTCATGCTGCCAAACATACCCTCGTAAAACTGACCATCCTGCCGATCCTCGACTTCGGCGATGTCATTTACAAAATAGCACCCAACACTCCACTCAACAAATTGGATGCAGTCTATCACAGTGACATCTGTTTTGTCACCAAAGCCCCATATACTACCCACCACTGCAACCTGTACGCTCTCGTTGGCTGGCCCTCGCATCATACTAGTCGCCAAACACACTGGCTCCAGGTCATCTACAAGTCTCTGCTAGGTAAAGCCCCACCTTATCTCAGCTCACCGGTCACCATAGCAGCACCCACCGGTAGCAGGTATATCTCACTGGTCACCCACAGAGCCAATTCTTCCTTTGGCCGCCTTTCCTTCTAGTCCTCTGCTGCCAATGACTGGAACGAACTGCAAAAATCACTGAAGCTGGAGACTCAAATCTCCCTCACTAGCTTTGAGCACCAGCTTTCAGCGCAGCTCACAGATCACTGCACCTGTACATAGCCAATCTGTAAATAGCCCATCCAACTTCCTCATCACCATAATGTATTTATTTATTTATTTATCTTGCTCCTTTGCACCCCGGTATCTCTACTTGCACATTCATCTTCTGCACATCTACCATTCCAGTGTTTAATTGCTATTGTCACGACTTCTGCCCGAAGTCGATGCCTCTCCTTGTTCGGGCGGTGCTCGGCGATCGACGTCACCTGTCTTCTAGCCATCATTGATCTATGTTTCATTTTCCATTGGTTTTGTCTGCTCTTCTTACACACCTGGTTCCAATCCCATTCATTATATGTTGTGTATTTAACCCTCTGTTCCCCTCATGTCCTTGTCAGAGATTGTTTATTGTTATGTTCATGTTTTATGGATTGGTGTGCGACGGGTTCTTGTACCCACATTTATATTATTATAGACTTTGGTTTTGGAGTTTGTGTTTTGAGTTATTAAAATACTCCAGTTATACTCCAGACTTCCCTGCCACCTACATACACGAAGGGACACAATCTCTGACCCCAATATGACGTCAGCAGGAGAAAATACCCCGAACATGGAGGTGAGGAACGCGTCCAGGAGCATACGGAGAAGCTTTACCATCTGGGCGTCGTGATATAGCAAAGCACAGATTGAGCTGGGTGAGCAATTACGCAAGTACTTTCCCGAAACAGACGACACAAACAACTGGATTCGTTATCCCTTTCATGCCCTGCCTCCAGTTCACTTACCAATATCTGAACAAGAGAGACTCATAGAAATTGCAACAAGCGGTTCTGTGAAAATGTAATTTAATCAGAAGCCACTGACAGATTGTTATTATAGTATTATTTGTGCCCTGGTTCTATAAGAGCTCTTTGTCACTTCTCACGAGCCGCGTTGTGACAAAAACACACTCATTCTTATGTTTAATAAATGTATAGTATAGTGTGTGTGTGGCAGGTTTACAATGATGGCAAAATAAAACATTTGAGAGTACAACATTTGAGACTGACTGGGTTTCGTGCAGCAATACATACTGTACTGTGGACTCCTCTGTGAGCTGGGCTGAGACTGACTGGGTTTCGTGCAGTAATACATACTGTACTGTGGACTCCTCTGTGAGCTGGGCTGAGACTGACTGGGTTTAGTGCAGTAATAAGGGCACTGTGAGAAATATCCTATATTTCCAAACTACTAGGAAGAGAAGGAAGAAAGTCAGCATACGCTATGCTGCTCCAGATGGTGGTGCAGGTATATCAAAACATACGGAACCTGTACGTTGGCTTACCTTCTGTAGCCATTGCTAGAGTAATCAGAAATCATGAAGAAGAGGGGAGAACGGAGGGAAATAAGAGCATGTTGGAGAATGATGTCATGTTTATTATCCACTCTCTACATTATGGTAGGTTCAGAGTGTGGCATAACCTTGTAAAGACATCTCAGTCATCGATCTACCTCGCATCTCCACTTCCTCTCTACCTCATGTCTCCACTTCCTCTTGGAGAGATCCTTAATAAACAAAAAAAAAGCATAGAAATAGTACACATAGAACATATCTACTTGGTTTCAAAGAGACTTGCTTTCAATTAGAAATTGGTCAGCTCGCCAACAAAGCTGCAATATACTGGACCTTTAAGTCAAACATATGTTTGTGTTGCTGTTGCTGCTCAGTTGCTGCATGGGACTCTGTGGAATGAGATCTTCACGGTCTCTGTGGAAGGGGATCTTCACGGTCTCTGTGGAATGAGATCTTCACGGTCTCTGTGGAAGGGGATCTTCACGGTCTCTGTGGAATGAGATCTTCACGGTCTCTGTGGAATGAGATCTTCACGGTCTCTGTGGAAGGAGATCTTCACGGTCTCTGTGGAAGGAGATCTTCACGGTCTCTGTGGAAGGAGATCTTCACGGTCTCTGTGGAAGGAGAACTTCACGGTCTCTGTGGAATGAGATCTTCACGGTCTCTGTGGAAGGAGATCTTCACTGTCTTTTCCTGACCGTTTACGGCCAGACATCGAAGGTAAATACCAATATAAGCCAGTTGTTTAAAGTGGAACTGACCGCGTTTTAACTACTTTGCAGATATGAAGCAAGCAGACAACCGTAATATCAGTTAAAAATATCAAATTCCCAGTTTACGCTTCAAAACCAACTTTATAAGAGGTTTTAAAAATAGGTTCTATTTGACTCAAACTTCCATGACGTACAGTAAAGAATTGTTGGCAGAATACAGTAAGTAGATGGATGCAGTTCAATGCATGATAGATAATATTCTCCAATACATTTATTGGTAGTCATAAGTGTCGTCATATTCTTCCTGGGGGTGTAAACCAACAGATTTTAATAAGATTTAATGTTGCTAAAACCCTGTCATTTCCACATTGAATATGAACACATGCACACACATAATGTCTCAATTTCCAAGACCTATCCCATTCATTTTCCCTTTATCAATCCAATCCCAGCAGTTAATAATTTACAGGATTCAACAGATTACAGCCAATATCACCACTTTACCACATTACAGCCAATATCACCACTTTACCACATTACAGCCAATATCACCACTTTACAGCCAATATCACCACTTTACAGCCAATATCACCACTTTACCACATTACAGCCAATATCACCACTTTACCACATTACAGCCAATATCACCACATTACAGCCAATATCACCACTTTACCACATTACAGCCAATATCACCACTTTACAGCCAATATCACCACTTTACAGCCAATATCACCACTTTACTACTTTACAGCCAATATCACCACTTTACAGCCAATATCACCACTTTACTACTTTACAGCCAATATCACCACTTTACAGCCAATATTACCACTTTAGTCCCATTCTGGAGTGTTTTCTAACAGCCAGGATTAGCATGTGCAGAACTGTGTGTGTGTGTGTGTGCAGCTCTAACCTCAGCCTTGCATATGTGTGTGTCACACTAACCATGGGCTGTGTGTGCTGTGCAGTGGCACGGTTAGAGGTCCCAAGCCTGTTCTATTCATTCTATTTCTATGGGCATGAGAGGGTTCTCTCTCCTGGGGTCCCGTGGTCCTCCTCGGGCTGCACTGTGGCCTGCCTGCATCCAGCTGTTTATTTTTCAAAGGGAAGAATGTGCGAGTCAGCCCAGCTCTAAACAGGGTGGTTTTACAAAGCTAACTTTAATAAGATGGCCGATGAGAGACAAGGAGGTAAAAGGGCCCGAGTGTGGTGTATGTGCGTCTGTGTGTCTGTGCGTCTGTGTGTCTGTGTATGCGCATATACCACCCAGGGTTCCGTGAAGCCCCCATCACACATACACAAACATGTATTTTCACCCCACCTGGCAGAGAAGGACGTCAGTCACCCACTCACCCCTTATCCCTCTGGTCTCTCTGACACCTGAACATCTTAAACTGACAGACTGAGTGACATGCTTGGCTTGAGCCTTATAGCTCCTAGGCTGACACTGTAGCCGAGTATAACAGTGTCATGGTCCTGCCTTCACTGCAGTGACACGTGTTTTTTCTAGACTTCTGGCCCCCCACATTGCATGACAAGGCATTTATATTTATTTGCAGACACACTCACACTTACACCCAGAGTGACTACAGTCAGTACCATAGATCCACGTTCAAATAATGATACTAAAACAACTATTAAACCTTCATTATTAATTGGGAAGGCACAATTAATTAAATGTTATACCTACAGGAGCCCATAGGTGGCGGTGGAGCAGACTGCTGAGGGCTAAGCTCCTTGGTGAAGAGATAGCTGCAGAGACAGAATTACCTCACACACACACAGAAATGACTCAGTGTGTGCTGTGGTCGGAGAGAGTGTTAGGTTTCCGGTGGCGAGCGTGGGTGCTAAAGTGTGAGGGGCTCGACTTACAGAGCCGTGCAGAGATCGCTTCAGCCCCTCAAAGGACCAGGGACCGACAGACAGACTCACTGACAGACACATACAGGGGGTTCTGATGTACACACACACATACACGCTGGTACGGAAACACGCACGCACGCAAGCACACACACTGCATGCACACAATCACAGACACACACACAGGTACACAATCACACACACACACACAGTCTGCAAGCATGCATACACACAGTGACATATACTAAACAAATATAGTACACAGTATGTGTGTGGGAACAGCAGCCAGGACCCACCAGATCAAGGATGGAGGGAGATGCCTTCAAAACCGGCCACTAGGAGCAACGGTGAGCACTATTACCATCAAGTAGGCTTGCGGCTTGCTATGGCGTTGTGGATGGGGATGGAGGGCGGGCGGGCGAAAGTCGAAAGCTCCGGCTCTGAAGAATGCAGGTCCTATTCCAGTGCTAGACACTAGTTTAAATGTTTTGGTTTTAACCCTATCCCAAACCTTAACCCTTAAATGAACATTCCATTGGGAATTCATGCCTAAACGTAACCGACAAACGTTGAATACTGAAGTCAGACCATGAGAACATATTAAGAAGGCAGAGGACTCAACAAACCCCATGCTCATTGGCTGACATCCATCTGAAATATACACATCAGCTGGCCAATTAACTTAACAACCCTGGACAAAGACGGGCTAATTGTTAAGAGATGGTAAAAATGTGGTTAAGGGCTATTTGGTTACATTTAAGACACTCACATTTTGGCTAAGAATGTACAAACACTGCTTTAGGGCTAAATAGAGAAAAAAATGAAGATCTACAAATAGATTCAGAATATATTCCGAAACCAGAGCAACCATAGTGAAACCACATTGATTACACAGTCATTTTGTATAATTAACTATAGAATAAAACCAAACATCTGAAATAATACAATAGCAACCTAATTACATGAAAATCATGAGTAATCACATGACTTTTACAAGACCAGGTTACTATAACACTCTATTCTACGATCATTGAGATGAGATGTACATAGGAAGTAAAACAGTAGGACTTTCTGCTTTGCCTCTCCTAATTGAGTACATACTGAACAGGCCTCCAACAACCAGCAGAGACAAACAACAGTACGCAGCAGAGCCACCCGTGGACCTGGAATGTTTTTGAAGGTGCTCCAGAAATGACGGCATGTGAACGCTTTCACCTGTTCTGGAACCTCTGCCCTTCCCACGGGGTCAGTAGAAACCAGGCTGGCGACAGAGGAGACAAGAGCCATCCAACTACAGAAAGCAGCAAGAAAACCGCCCTGCACGCACACGCACGCGCGCGCGCACGCGCACACACACACACACACACACACACACACACACACACACACACACACACCTTATGTTTTACTCTTCCTCAAAGCCAGAGGCTTTCTCAGTCATGGTGAATTAGGATCCCGTTCTGTACTTCACAAGTTCAGAGGAAAAGCTCTCGTGTCAACGATTAGATAAGTAACAATAACAACTTCAAGGGAACAGTCAGTCATGTTCACACATTATCAAACTGGGTCCTACAGTAGAGGAAACATGCATGGCAAATACTGAAACTTGAATTTCCCCCAAAAAAGGGAACTTCCAGGATTACTCATGAGTTACGATTAGAGAAATACATGAATAGCCGACGACTGGTCGTGTGTCTGTGTTTAATCACAATAATAATCTGAAGGTGTGTGTGACTATGTGTTTGTCTGTATCTCACAGACTATCAGGCCATGTAATATACACCACAAACATGGCCAAACATGGCCAAACTTGGCATATCGATGGAACGTCTATTAATGTGAGTAGGCCTCACTGGCACTGAGCAACCCTGGCCTGGCCATCCCAGAGACATTAGGGGGGTATTTATCACACACTCCCTCTCAGCCCCTCTCCCTAACCCTGTCCCAGTCTGGTCCCTCTGAGCCTCTCTCCCTAACCCTGTCCCAGTCTGGTCCCTCCGAGCCCCTCTCCCTAACCCTGTCCCAGTCTGGACCTTCTGAGCTTCTCTCCCTAACCCTGTCCCAGTCTGGTGCCTCTGAGCCCCTCTCCCTAACCCTGTCCCAGTCTGGTCCCTTTGAGCCCCTCTCCCTAACCCTGTCCCAGTCTGGTCCCTCTGAGCCTCTCTCCCTAACCCTGTCCCAGTCTGGTCCCTTTGAGCCCCTCTCCCTAACCCTGTCCCAGTCTGGTCCCTCTGAGCCTCTCTCCCTAACCCTGTCCCAGTCTGGTCCCTTTGAGCCCCTCTCCCTAACCCTGTCCCAGTCTGGTCCCTTTGAGCCCCTCTCCCTAACCCTGTCCCAGTCTGGTCCCTTTGAACCCCTCTCCCTAACCCTGTCCCAGTCTGGTCCCTCTGAGCCCCTCTCCCTAACCCTGTCCCAGTCTGGTCCCTTTGAGCCCCTCTCCCTAACCCTGTCCCAGTCTGGTCCCTCTCAGCCCCTCTCCCTAACCCTGTCCCAGTCTGGACCTTCTGAGCTTCTCTCCCTAACCCTGTCCCAGTCTGGTCCCTCTGAGCCCCTCTCCCTAACCCTGTCCCAGTCTGGTCCCTTTGAGACCCTCTCCCTAACCCTGTCCCAGTCTGGTCCCTCTGAGCCTCTCTCCCTAACCCTGTCCCAGTATGGTCCCTTTGAGCCCCTCTCCCTAACCCTGTCCCAGTCTGGTCCCTCTGAGCCTCTCTCCCTAACCCTGTCCCAGTCTGGTCCCTTTGAGCCCCTCTCCCTAACCCTGTCCCAGTCTGGTCCCTTTGAGCCCCTCTCCCTAACCCTGTCCCAGTCTGGTCCCTTTGAGCCCCTCTCCCTAACCCTGTCCCAGTCTGGTCCCTCTGAGCCCCTCTCCCTAACCCTGTCCCAGTCTGGTCCCTTTGAGCCCCTCTCCCTAACCCTGTCCCAGTCTGGTCCCTCTCAGCCCCTCTCCCTAACCCTGTCCCAGTCTGGACCTTCTGAGCTTCTCTCCCTAACCCTGTCCCAGTCTGGTCCCTCTGAGCCCCTCTCCCTAACCCTGTCCCAGTCTGGTCCCTTTGAGCCCCTCTCCCTAACCCTGTCCCAGTCTTTTCCCTTTGAGCCCCTCTCCCTAACCCTGTCCCAGTCTGGTCCCTCCGAGCCCCTCTCCCTAACCCTGTCCCAGTCTGGTCCCTTTGAGCCACTCTCCCTAACCCTGTTTTAGTCTGGTCCCTCCGAGCCCCTCTCCCTAACCCTGTCCCAGTCTGGTCCCTCTGATATTCAGAGATATATATCTAATAGAACTCAAAGGGTTTTCTTTAACGGACGCTTCTCTAATGTCAAACATGTAAAGTGTGGTGTACCGCAGGGCAGCTCTCTAGGCCCTCTACTCTTTTTTATTTTTACCAATGACCTGCAGCTGGCATTAAACAAAGCATGTGTGTCCATGTATGCTGATGATTCAACAATATATGCATCAGCAACCACAGCTAAATGAAGTCACTGAAACGCTTAAGAAAGAGTTGCAATTTTGGAATGCGTGGTCAGTAATAAACTGGTTCGAATATGACTAAAACTAAGAGCAGTTTACCTTAGATTGTAAACTGTCATGGTCAAAACATATAGATTCAATGGTTGATGGGGATCGGTCTGTCTGTAATAAAGATATGCTCTGCTTTTTTGACACCACATTCCAAAAAGCAAGTCCTGCAGGTTCTAGTTTTGTCTTATCTTGATTATTGTTCAGTTGTGCGGTCGAGTGCTGCAAGGAAAGACCTAGTTAAGCTGCAGCTGGTCCAGAACAGAGGCATGCTCTTCATTGTAATCAGACGGCTGATATAAATACTATACATGCCAGTATCTCTTGGCTAAGAGTTGAGGAGAGACTGACTGCATCACTTCTTTTTATAAGAAACATTAATGTGTTGAAAATCCCAAATAGTTTGCAGAGTCAATGTACACATGGCTATGACACACACACTTATCCCACTTGTGGGTATATATTGGTATTGATATCTACGCTACGTGTGCCTTTTTGCATTTATTTTTTAATTGATGTAGTTCTGTCCTGTTCTTCTCTATTCATGTTCTGTATTATGTCATGTTTTGTGTGGACCCCAGGAAGAGTAGCTGCTGCTTTTGCAACAGGTAATTGGGATCCTAATCAAATGCCTACAGGCTTAACTACACCAATCCTTTACACTGAATACACACCTCCGGGAAACTTGGGATGTTGTCAACCACTGTCAAAATCACCTGGTGGTAGAGAGAGCTCAACGCTCTCTTCTGGATTCCTTCTACACATAGCCAACCCAGCATTAACCGACACTAGTGTAAAACGGTCCAGCATGTGTGTGAGTGCATGTCTGTGTGAGTGTGTTTGAATACATGCGACGTTCATGTGACGTTCATGTGATGTTCATGTGTTGCGTGCATAGAGGCTTTGTTGAACATGATCTAACCACGAGCCAATAGGAGAGAAGAAAGAGACGTACCTGGTGGGCAGGAACACTCTTGTGGGATGTCTCTCGCCATGCGCAGCTTGGGCATCACTTCACTCAGTCTCTGGAGAGAGAGCGAGCGAGAGAGAGAGAGAGGGACAGACAGAGAGAAACAGAGAGAAACAGAAAGAGAGAGTGAGGTTCTGAAACAATGCAAACTTTACGTAGAAACATTCATATATCAGACTTATAGGGGAAAGTGAAGCCCAGGATTGAGGATTACTGCACATTCCAGTTGGTTTGACTTAAGCCAGTTGATAGTTCTCCCTCACTCTCCATTTGGCAAATCTGACCCTAATTCTATCCTCCTGATTCCTGCTTACAAGCAAAAACTAAAGCAGGAAGCACCAGTGACTCGGGTCAATAAAAAGTGGCCAGATGAAGCAGATGCTAAACTACAGGACTGTTTTGCTAGCACAGACTGGAATATGTTCCGGGATTCTTCCGGTGGCATTGAGGAGTACACCACATCAGTCACCGGCTTCATCAATAAGTGCATCGATGATGTCATACCCACAGTGACCGTACGTACATACCCCAACCAGAAGCCATGGATTACAGGCAACATTTGCACTGAGCTAAAGGGTAGAGCTGCCGCTTTCAAGGAGCGGAACTCTAGCTTATAAGAAATCTCGCTACGCCCTCCGACGAACCATGAAACAGGCAAAGCTTCAATGCAAGACTAAGATTGAATCGTATTACACCGGCTCCGACGCTCGTTGGATGTGGCAGTGCTTGCAAACTATTCCAGACTACAAAGGGAAGCACAGCCGCGAGCTGCCCAGTGACACGAGCCTACCAGACGAGCTAAATCATTTCTATGCTCGCGTCGAGGCAAGTAACACTGAAACATGCATGAGAGCATCAGCTGTCCTGGGTGACAGTATGATCACACTCTCTGTAGCCAATGTGAGTAAGACCTTTAAACAGGTCAACATTCGCAAGACCACAGGGCAAAATGTATTACCAGGATGTGTACTCCGAGCATGCGCTGACCAACTGGCAAGTGTCTTCAATGACATTTTCAACCTGTCCCTGACTGTAATACCAACATGTTTCAAGCAGTCCACCACAGTCCCTGTGCCCAAGAACACTAAGGTAACCTGCCTAAATGATTACCGACCCTTGGCACTCATGTCTGTAGCCATGAAGTGCTTTGAAAGGCTGGTCATGGCTCACATCAACACCATTATCCCAGAAACCCAAGACCCACTCCAATTCTCATACTCCCCCAACAGATCCACAGATGACGCAATCTCAATCGCACTCCACACTGCCCTTTCCCACCTGGACAAAAGGAACACCTACGTGAGAAAGCTATTAGTTTACTACAGCTCAGCGTTCAACACCATAGCGCACTCAAATCTCATCACTAAGCTAAGGACCCTGGGACTAGACACCTCCCTCAGCAACTACATCCTGGACTTCCTGACGGGCCGCCCCCAAGTGGTAAGGGTAGGTAACAACACATCTGCCACGCTGAACCTCGACACGGGGGCCCCTCAGGGGTGCGTGCTCAGTCCCCTCCTGTACTCCCTGTTCACCCATGACTGCATGGTCAGGCATGACTCCAACACAATCATCAAGTTTTCTGATGACACAACAGTAGTAGGCCTGATCCCCTACAACAATGAGACAGCCTATAGGGAGGAGGTCAGAGACCTGGCCGTGTGGTGCCAGGACAACAATCTCTCCCTCAACGTGATCAAGACAAAGGAGATGATTGTGGACTACAGGAAAAGGAGGACCGAGCACGCCCCCATTCTCATCAATGGGGCTCTAGAGGAGCAGGTTGAGAGCTTCAAGTTCCTTGGTGTCCACATCACCAACAAACTATCATGGTCCAAACACACTAAGACAGTTGTGATTCCCCCTCAGGAGACTGAAAAGTTTTGGCATGTGTCCCCATATCTTCAAAAGGTTCTACAGCTGCACCATCGAGCGCATCATGACTGGTTGCATCACTGCCTCGTATGGCAACTGTTCGGCCTCCAATTGCAAGGCACTACAGAGGGTAATGCGTATGGCCCAGTACATCACTGGGACCAAGCTTCCTCCCATCCAGGATCTCTATACTAGGCGGTGTCAGACGAAGGCCCTAAAAATTGTCAAAGACTTCAACCTCCCTAGTTATAGACTGTTCTCTCTGCTACCGCACGGCAAGAGGTACCAGAGTGCCAAGTCTAGGTCCAAAAGGCTTCTTTACAGCTTCTACCCCCAAGCCATAAGACTCCTGAACAGCTAATCAAAGGGCTACCCAGACTATTTGCATTGCCGCCCTCTTTTATGCTGCTGCTACTCTCTGTTTATTATCTATGCATAGTCACTTTAACTCTACCTACAGTTACATATTACCTCAATTACCTAGACCAACC
The DNA here is from genome assembly GCF_045791955.1 of Oncorhynchus clarkii lewisi. Taxonomy (NCBI): domain Eukaryota; kingdom Metazoa; phylum Chordata; class Actinopteri; order Salmoniformes; family Salmonidae; genus Oncorhynchus; species Oncorhynchus clarkii. The sequence continues at coordinate 23,781,589 of NC_092177.1, forward strand.
GGTGCCCCAGGCACAATGACTCTGTACCAGTACCCCCTGTATATAGACTCACTGTTGTTATATTACTGCTGCTGTTTAAGATTTTATTTTCTATTTTTTACTTATCTGTTTTTTTTTACTTAACACTTATTTTTCTTAAAACTGCATTGTTGGTTAAGGGCTCGTAAGTAAGAATTTCACTGTATTCGGTGCATGTGACAAATAAAAATGTATTTCATTTGATTAGTTACAAGAAGACCAAATAAAGCCACCGCTATTCAATGTGCAACCCTAGTGAATAATGTGGCACATAATATGGGGACAAATCATGTTATGACTTATGAAAGGATATGAATATCTTTAGGCATCTATCATTGGTAATATGAATATAATCAAATAAAATCAAGTCTAAAGTTAAGGTAATTACATAATGATACTTTTAACAGTTCAGGTAAGTAATGGATGTCACATTTAAAAAAATCACCAGGTTTTCAATGACCTGTCCTTATTCAGTTATCAAGAGGCAACTTTTTGAGAGATAGCCTATCTAACAGCTTTTTCCAAAGAGATGTGGTGAAAAAGACTACTGTCATAGCACACAGACAGGCAGTAGGTATCTGCAAGCTTTACACCAGTTATCTTTCATCAGGCAATAACTGACAGAAGGAATCCATCACATAGCAGCGCCTTGATCAATACAGTCCGTCGTCTGAGGAATCTATATCAGTCATGTTACTGTCATTGCGCGCAACATTACGCACCGCATTTACTCTGGAAAAACTGTATGGATACAAGCAGGAAACTCATGAATCAAAATCAATAGGAATACACTTTGATATGTTCACTGTTACATTTTAAATGTCCCCAAACAACGGTGTGTAGCCTACCTCTTGCAGTAGCGTCTCGATAGATCTCCTCAGCGTCGGTATTACAGTCCCATCCTCGCGCATGAAGGCGCTCTCCGGCGGGTTGAACACTGTGTTTTTCTCCATCTCTAGCGCATGCATTCGGTTCTCCAGTTGGTAAGTCTTTAAGCTCATGAGCAGGCACACGGCTATGGAGCTCACGGACAACATGAAACACACCACCGTAGGTAACCCCACCAGACAGCGCATGAGAAGGGACCTGGGCACGCATGGACGGAGCGCTGCCTTGCTCTCCCGGTTATCCACTGTTGAATCCATAACTTTAACTCCCAGTTAGAAAATAAATGGTATTGGTGAATTTATCAATATGCGCATTTAGTAACTGAACTCTGTCAAACGTTGTAGTGCACTGTACTAGTGTAGTGCACATTCAACTCACCCTAACACTGCACCTGGTTCAAAGCGGTGTCCGAAATTAGCCTTGGAACAACAGCCTGAAATGTTAAGCGTGTTTCGCGTGGCTTGCATATGGCAGATCCAGATGGTAGCAATCTGGATTCAGACCAGAGAAGTTGCGTCCTCGATCCCAGTTCGTTTCGCTCCTCTGCTAGAGTGGATAGATGAGATGGGCAATTAGGCAACAGTCACATTCGGCTAGTTGAGATGCGCCCGCCCTGTGGACCACGTGGGGATGCAGTCTACAGAGGAAGATAATAAACTCAGCAACAAAAAGAAACGTCCCTTTTTCAGTACCCTGTCTATCAAAGATCATTCGTAAAAATCCAAATAACTTCACAGCTCTTTATTGTAAAGGGTTTAAACACTGTTTCCCATGATTGTTCAATGAACCATAAACAATTAATGAACATCCCCCTTGTGGAATGTTGTTAAGACAGTAACAGATTATAGATGGTAGGCAATTAAGGTCACAGTTATGAAAACTTAGGACACTAAAGAGGCATTTCTACTGACTCTGAAAAACATCAAAAACAGATGCCCAGGGTCCCTGCTCATCTGCGTGAATGTGTCTTAGGCATGCTGCAATGATGCATGAGGACTGCAGATGTGGCCAGGGCAATAAATTGCAATGTACGTACTGTGAGACGCCTAAGACAGCGCTACAGGGAGACAGGACTGACAGCTGATCACCCTCACAGTGGCAGACCACGTGTAACAACACCTGCACAGGGTCGGTACAATCGAACATCACACCTGCGGGACAGGGACAGGATGGCAACTACAACTGCCCAAGTTACACCAGGAACGCACAATCCCTCCATCAGTGCTCAGACTGTCCGCAATAAGCTGAGAGAGGCTGGACTGAGGTCTTGTAGGCCTGTTGTAAGGCAGGTCCTCACCAGACATCACCGGCAACAACGCCGCCTATGGGCACAAACCCACCGTCGCTGGAGCAGAGAGGACTGGCAAAAAGTCCTCTTCACTGACGAGTCGTGGTTTTGTCTCACCAGGGGTGATGGTCGGATTTACGTTTATCGTCGAAGGAATGAGCATTACACTGAGGCCTGTACTCTGGAGCAGGATTGATTTGGAGGTGAAGGGTCCGTCATGGTCTGGGGCGGTGTGTCACAGCATCATCGGACTGAGCTTGTTGTCATTGCAGGCTATCTCAACGCTGTGCATTACAGGGAAGACATCCTCCTCCCTCATGTGGTACCCTTCCTGCAGGCTCATCCTGACATGACCCTCCAACATGACAATGCCACCAGCCATACTGCTCGTTCTGTGCGTGATTTCCTACAAGATAGGAATGTCAGTGTTCTGCCATGGCCAGCGAAGAGCCCGAATCTCAATCCCATTGAGCACGTCTGGGACCTGTTAGATCGAAGGGTGAGGGCTAGGGCCATTCCCCCCAGAAATGTCTGGGGACTTGCAGGTGCCTTGGTGGAAGAGTGGGGTAACATCCCACAGCAAGAACTGGCAAATCTGGTGAAGTCCATGAGGAGGAGATGCACTGCAGTATGTAATGCAGCTGGCGGCCATACCAGATACTGACTGTTACTTTTGATTTTGACCCCCCCCCCCCCCCCCCTTTGTTCAGGGACACATTATTCCCTTTCTGTTAGTCACATGTCTGTGGAACTTGTTCAGTTTATGTCTCAGTTCTTGAATCTTGTTATGTTCATACAAACATGTTAAGTTTGCTGAAAATAAACGCAGTTGACAGTGAGAGGATGTTTCTTTTTTTGCTGAGTTTATATGCGGTCAGCGAAGGTATAATGTGCAGACTATAACCGAGCACCTGTCACTTTTTTGGGATTCAATCCCAGGCAATCAACATTGTCCATTTTATTTGAGGGGGTTTGGGACTTGAATTTCAACCTCCAAATTCTATTTGTCCCTATAGCCGTAATTTGTTCATCTGTTTTCTGTTCTCGTTGTTGAAATCAAATAAATGTAATAATATATATGCATGTGACCTGTCAACTACACATCGGATGCTTACAGGATAAGATTATTACTGTAGTCGACTCGAGGATACTTAGGCCTAGGCTACTCTTCAAGTTATCCAACAAAGTATCAACAAAGTATCAACGAAGATGCTGTTCGGTGTACCCTAATGGTAGCCGAGTATGGCTGTTGAGTGTCATGTAAACCTTCTCGATCTAGAACATGCATTGACATATCTTTCAAAGAATTTAAATTGTAATTCCATTCTTGTTTTGCATGCAGTTCCTGAACCTGGTTCCCACATCTGGATGCTACTTGACCAATTCATCCAATTGCGTAATTCTAACAGTTTTTAAAACAGTTACCTACTTTTATGTTAATCAAAATATTTAATCAATATAATTTATCTAACATCAATCGAAAATGTAAGACACCATGTTTTCAGAGAAAATGTCATAGGCAGGCAATGAGTTGTCGAGGATTGTGCTAAAAAACAGAAATTGGGAGTAGAGAAGCTCTCTACTGCCACCTACTGCTCATCATAGCTGCAACACCAAGCTCACACCCTTTACATTATAGACGTTCAAGGAAACCAGGGTAACATTTAAACGGAACAAAAATATAAACGCAACATGTAAAGTAGTTGGTCTCATGTTCCATGAGTTGAAATGAAAGATCCCAGAAAGGTTCCTTATGCACAAAAAGGTTATTTCTCTCAAATGTTGTGCACATTTGTTTACAGCCCTCTTAGTGAGTCTTTTTCCATTGCCAAGATCATCCATACAGCTCACAAGTGTGAAATGTCAAGAAGATGATTAAACAGCATTATCATTACACAGCTGCACCTTCTTCTGAGGACAATAAAAGGCCACTCTAAGATGTGCAGTTTTGTCACACAACACAATGCCACAGATGTCTCACGTTTTGAGGGAGAGTGCAATTGGCATGCGGACTGCAGAAATGTACACCAGAGCTGCTGCCAGATAATCTAATGTTAATTTCTCTTTCATAAGCCAACTCCAACGTAGTTTTTGAGACTTTGGAAGTACGTCCAACCGACCTCACAACGAAGACCACATGTATGACGTTGCGTGGGCGAGCGGTTTGCTGATGTCCACGTTGTGAACAGAGTGCCCCATGGTGGAGGTGGGATTATGATATAGGCAGGCATAAGCTACGGACAACAAACACAATTGCATTTTATCAATGGTAATTTGAATGCACAGAGATACAGTGACGAGATCCTGAGGTCCATTGTCGTGCCATTTATCCACTGCCATCACTCATTGGGATGCTCTGAATCGACGTGTACGACAGCATGCTCCAGTTCCCCCTAATATCCAGTAATTTAGCACAGACATTGAGGAGGAGTGGGACAACATGCGACAGGGGACAATCAACAGCCTGATCAACTCTATGTGAAGGAGATGTGTCGTGCTGCATGAGGAAAATAGTGGTCACACCAGATACTGACAAGTATTCTGATCCACGCCACTATATTTTTTATTTCAGGTATCTGTGACCAACAGATGAATATCTGTATCCCATTCATGTGAAATCCATAGATCAGGGCCTAAGGAATTTATTTAAATTGATTGATTTCCTTATATGAACTGAAATTGTAGCATGTTGCGTTTTCTAACGTTGCAGATAGAAATGCCATGAATAGACCTGAGTGGTGTAGTGGAGGGTATATGCTGTATACCTACTTATTTTTCAGTGGGCGTTGCATGTATTAATTTCTTAATCCCCAATGATGAAATTTGCAGGTGTTTACCTTTGTAAAATCAGTGTTGTAAAGTACTTAAGTAAAATTACTTTAAAGTACTACTTAAGTAGTTTTTTTTGTGGTATCTGTAGTTTACTTTACTATTTATATTTTTTGACTACTTTTACTTTTACTTCACTACATTTCTTAAGAAAATACTGTACTTTTTACTCCATACATTTTCCTTGACAACCAAAAGTACATTTTGAATGCTTAGCAGGACACGAAAATAGTTAAATTCAGCACTTAATCAACCGAACATCCCTAGTCATCCCTATTGCCTCTGATATGGTGGACTCGCTAAAACACACGTGCTTTCTTTGTCAATTATGTCTGAATGTTGGAATGTGCCCCTGGCTTTCCATAAATTTAAAAAACAAGAACATGGTGCCATCTGGTTTGCTTAATATAAGGAATTTGAAATTATTTATACTTTTACTTCACCAGTTGATACTTATGTACATTTTAGCAATTACATTTACTTTTGATACTTAATTGTATTTTAAACCAAATACTTTTTGAGTTTTACTCAAGTAGAATTTTACTGGGTAACTTTGACTTTTATCATTTTCTATTAGGTATCTTTACTCTCACTTAAGTATGACAGTTGGGTACTTTTTCCACCACTGTCTAATTTGCGCACCGCACATGCGAGTGGTTTCATGGACAGATATGGAAATAACCATTATACATTTACAAAGAAGGGAGATTCAAAGATGTAACAACTATCGTGGTTTTCAAATATGACTGGAACAATGAACAGGAGAACGCATAAGACAACGTCTTAGTAAAATAACTGCCTCACAGCTTCTGTCCAAGATATTTATCACAATCATCTCCTTTGTCTTGATCACATTGAGGGAGAGGTTGTTGTCCTTGCACCACACTTCTAGGTCTTTGACCTCCTCCCTATAGGCTGTCTCATCGTTGTCGGTGATCAGCACTGTTGTGTCGTCTGCAAACTTAATGATGGTGTTGCAGTTGTGCTTGGCCACGCAGTCATGGGTGAACAGGGAGTACAGGAGGGGATTAAGCACACATCCCTGAGGGGCCCGCTTGTTGAGGATCAGCATGGCAGATATGTTGTTGCCTACCCTTACCACTTGGGGGCGGCCCGTCAGGAAGTTCAGGATCTAGTTGCTGAGGGAGGTGTTTAGTCCTAGGGCCCTAAGCTTAGTGATGGGCCTTGAGGGCACTATAGTGTTGAACGCTGAGCGGTAGTCAATTCTCACGTAGGTGTTCCTTTTGTCCAGGTGAGAAAGGGCAGTGTTGAATGCAATAGAGATGGCATCATCTGTGGATCTGTTGTGGCCGTATGCAAATTGGAGTGGGTCTTGGGTGTCTGGGATGATGGTGTTGATGTGAGCCATGATCAGCCTTTCAAAGCACTTCATGGCTATGAGTCCTACGGGTTGGTAGTCATTTAGGCAGGTTACCTTGGTGTTCTTGGGCACAGGGACTATGGGGTTCTGCATGAAAAATGCAGGTATTACAGACTCGGCCAGGCACAGGTTTAAAATGTCAGTGAAGACACTTGCCAGTTGGTCAGCGCATGCTCGGAGTGCACGTCCTGGTAATTTGCTTGTTTGATGGTTCATCTGAGGGTATAGCGGGATTTCTTATAAGCGTCCGGGTTAGAGTCCCACTCCTTGAAAGCGACAGCTCTACCCTTTAGCTCAGTGTGGATGTTTCCTGTATTCCATGGCTTCTGGTTGGGGTATGTATGTACGGTCACTGTGAAGACGAAATCATCGCTGCACTTATTGATAAAGCCAGTGACTGATGTGGTATACTCCTCAATGCCATCGGATGAGTCCCGGAACATATTCCAGTCTGTGCTAGCGAAACAGTCCTGTACCTTAGCATCTGCGTCATCTGACCACTTCCGTATTGAGTGAGTCACTGGTACTTCCGGCTTTAGTAGGCTTGTAAGCAGGAATCAGGAGGATATAATAGTCAGATTTACCAAATGGAGCGCGAGGTAGAGCTTTGTACAAGTCTCTGATTGAAGTAAATGCGGTCCAATGTTTTTTTCCCTCTTGTTGCACATGCAACATGCTGATAGAAATGTAAAGTCTATAGGCTACTTTGAAAAAAGGTAAGACATGCCTTGTAATATGAATTACAACATCCAGGTTTCAAACAAGTAACAGGAAAAATATAGCAATGCTAATGATAGGCCTAACCATCTTCCTAACCATCTTCTGGTAAAGGCTTTCCCAAAACCCTTTTCTATTAAATGTTAACTAGCTACAAAGTAGCCTATGCCTACCAGGCTGCATGATTATTTGCATCAGTCCAGTGACTATTTCTTTTGCAGACTACAGCTTGTTTGCTACAGGAACACAGCTAACCAAACAGTGCTAGGTGCCTGCACACTTGAATTAAAGGGCAACTACACAAAAGTCAAGATTTTGGGGATTTTTCCCAGACCTCAAAAATCATCTCCTGATGTGGTTGAAGGATTGTTATGGACAGAACATACAATTTAGTTGTTTTTCCTATTACAAAAATTGTACATTTTAGAGTGAAAAGGCAGAAACCCTAGTTATTGGGCTGAACACAAATCCATGAATAAGGCAGACATACAGTGGCAAGACAAAGTGTGTGAACCCTTTGGAATTACCTGGATTTCAGCATAAATATGTCCTCAAATTTGATCTGATCTTCATCTAAGTCACAACAATAGACAAACAGTCCTCTTAAACTAATAACAAACAATTATACGCTGTCATGTCTTGAACACACTGTGTAAACATTCACAGTGTAGGGTGGGAAAAGTATGTGTACCCTTGGATTTAATACTGGTTGACCCTCCTTTGGCAATAACCTCAACCAAATGTTTTCTGTCAATGCGGATCCGACCTGCACAACGGTTAGGAGGAATTTTCGACCATTCAGCTTTACAAAACTGTTTCAGTTCAGCAATATTCTTAGGGTGTCTGGTGTGAACCGCTCGAGGTCATGCCACAGCATTTTAAAAATCAGGTTGAGGTCAGGACTCTGACTGGGTCACTCCAGAAGGCATCTTTTTTGTTGTTGTTGATTTACTTCTGTGTTTTTGGTTGTTGTCCTGTTGAAGCTCAGAACTTGGATGATGCAATTGAAGGATAGCCTTACATTCTTCTGCAAAATTAATCTTTCTGGCGATGATAGCAAGCTGTCCAGGCCCTGAGTCAACAAAGCAGCCCCAAACCATGATGCTCCCTCCACCATACTTTACAGTTGGGTTGGGTTGAGATTTTGATGTTGGTGTGCTGTGCCTTTTTTTCTCCACACACAGTGTCGTGTGTTCCTTCCAAACAACTCAACTTTAGTTTAATCTGTCCACAGAATATTTTGTCAGAAGCACTGTGGAACATCCAGGTGCACTTTTGCAAACTTCAGACGTGCAGCAATGTTTTTTTTGGACAGCAGTGGCTTCTTCCGTGGTGTCCTCCCATGAACACCATTCTTGTTTAGTATTTTACGTATCGTAGCCTCGTCAACAGAGATGTTAGCACGTTCCTGAGATTTCTGTAAGTTTTTAGCTGACACTCTAGGATTCTTCTTAACCTCATTGAGCATTCTGCGCTGTGCTCTTGCAGACATCTTTGCAGGATGGCCACTCCTAGGCAGAGTAGCAACAGTGCTGAACTTTCTCCAGTCACAGACAGTTTGTCTTACCGTGGACTGATGAAGATCAAGGCTTTTTGAGATACTTTTGTAGCCCTTTCCAGCTTTATGCAAGTCAACAATTCCTAATCTTAGGTCTTCTGCAATCTCTTCTGTTCAAGGCATGGTTCACATCCAACAATGCTTCATGTGAATAGTAAACTCAACATTTGTGTGTTTTTTATAGGGCAGGGTAGCTCTAACCAACATCTCCAATCTCATCTACGTGATTGGACTCCAGGTTAGCTGACTCCTGACTCCAATTAGCTTTTGGAAAAGTCATGAGCCTAGGGGTTCACATACTTTTTCCAACCTACACTGTGAATGTTTAAATGATGTATTCAATATAAGAAAAATACAATAATTAGTGTGTTATTAGTTTATTTAAGCACACTGTGTTTGTCTATTGTTGTGACTAAGATGAAGATCAGATCAAATGTTATGACTAATTTATGCAGGAATCCAGGTAATTCCAAAGGGTTCACACACTTTGTCTTGTCACTGTATACACCACAGGAGGTTAGTGGCACCTTAATTGGGGAAAACGGGCTCGTGGCGATGACTGGAACAGAATCAGTGGAATGGTATCAAATACATTAAACACATGGTTTCCAGGTTTTTGATGCCAATCCATTTGCGCTGCTCCGGCCATTATTATGAGTCGTTCTCCCCTCAGCAGCCTCCACTGCTATACACTGAACAAACATAAAAACACAACATACAACCATTTCAAAGATTCTACCGAGTTACAGTTCATATAAGGAAATCAATCAATTTAAATAAATTCTTTAGGCCCTGACCTATGGATTTCACGACTGGTATACAGATATGCATCTGTTGGTCACAGATACAGTACCTTAAAAAAAAGGCATGGCCGTGGATCAGAAAACCAGTCAGTATCTGGTGTGACCACCTTTTTCCTCGTTCATCGCGACACATCTCCTTCGCATAGAGTTGATCAGGCTTTTGATTGCGCCCTGTGGAGTGTTGTCCCACTCCTCTTCAATGGCTGTACGAAGTTGCTGGATATGGGCAGGAACTGGAACATGGTGTCGTGTCTGGTGAGTATGCAGGCCATGGAGGAACTGTGACATTTTCATCTTCCAGGAATTGTGTACAGATCCTTGCAACATGATGTCCTGCTGAAACATGAGGTGATGGCGGCGGGTGAACGGTACGACAACGGGCCTCAGGATCTTGTCATGGTTTCTCTGTGCATTCAAATTGCCATTGATAAAAAGCAATTGTGTTTGTTATCTGTTGCTTATTCCTGCCCATACCATCACCATGCGGCAGTTTACAACGTTGACATCAGCAAACTCCTCGCCCACGCGCTGTCCGCCATCTGCCCGGTACAGTTGAAACCACACTTTCCTGTGCCAGGGCCATTGAAGGCGAGCATTTGCCCACTGAAGCTACAATGCCAAACTACAGTCAGGTCAAGACCCTGGTGAGGACGACGAGCAAGCAGATGAGCTTCTCTGAGACGGTTTCTGAGTTTGTGCAATAATTGTTCGGTTTTGTAAACCCAGTTACATCAGCTGTCCCGGTGGCTGGTCTCAGACGATCCCACAGGTGAAGAAGCGGATGTGGAGGTCCTGGCCCAGTTACATGTGGTCTGTGGTTGTGAGGCCGGTTGGATGTATCGCCAAATTCTTTAAAACGACATTGGAAGGGGCTTATTGGAAAAAAATTACATTCAATTATATGGCAACAGCTCTGGTGGACATTCCTGCAGTCAGCATGCCAACTGCAACCGCCCCCAAAACATGAGACATCTGTGGCATTGTGTTGTGTGACATGACTGCACATTTTAGAGTGGTCTTTTGTCCCCAGTAGAAGGTGCACCTGTGTAATGATCATGCTGTTTAATCAGCTTCTTGATATGCCATATTTATTAGGTGTGGATGGATTTTCTTGGCAAAGGAGAAATGCTCACTAAAAGGGATGTAAACAAAATGAGAGCAATAAGCTTTATGTGCATAAGCAACATTACTGGGATGTTATATTTCTTGTGTGGTTTTTAAACACAATACTAGTTGTTCCTGCCAAAACCAGCTCCTGGATCTAGACCAGCGGTCCCCGACCTAGGAGTCCTGAGCTTCTTGGTGGGGCTGGAGGGGCTTATTGATTAGAGGTGTTAAAAAAATGAGGGCCATGAAATCAGATGTGAAAAAGGCATCCTTGGGGGGGGAAAGGTTGTGAACTACACGCACTGCTGTGCACAGGGTACTTTATTTTTACATATACGTTCATACTCCAGATGTTTTTATTGACAAATGCAAACACAGCGATATTCCAAAAGTTACAAATCCAGTCATACTGAAAAAAGGGACTTGGGGAAAAACTCAGGGCTGTCAGACAAAATATCATCCAGCGAGTTACAAGATTTGCTTTGATTAATCGCAAATTCTGAATTTGCTCAAATTAAGGTGAAATGTAAGATTTTTTATACAAAAACATTACAAGAATATTGACATCTTGATTTTGCCTAACGGTTAGCAGAATTAGGTCAATTGAAAAAGCACACTTTCTTTAACCTCAATGTCAACTAGTTTTTAGCTGAATAGGTTATGTATTTGGGATGTTTTCAGTGTCTTTGGAAAGCATTTTGACAATGCGATAAATCGCAATTAAAAAAACAGCGTTAACTGGAGCTAACTGATTAAGTCTGACAGCCCATAGAATAACGCACCAGCTTCATCAGTGAACCTGGTTGCTACAACGATACAACTCGCAATACATTAACACTAACTAGCATGACAGCAATGGACAAAAAGCCACGTGGGCGGACTGATACAGCCAGAGGTAAACAATCTCTCCCGGAGAGTCAATGTAGGGCTATGGCGATCGTCAATCATCACAGTTGTCATGGTGATGGTCATGGCCACAACGGTTGTGATGATTGTCACGATGATAGGCAGGGTCAGGTTGGGGTCCACGCTGGGGTTAAAGGTCATTTCCTGGTGGCCTTGCGTAGGCAGGTGAAGAAGGGGTGTCTGAGAGCCTGGTCCAGGGAGAGGCGTTTAGCTGGGTCGTACTCCAGCATCTTCTGGATCAGGTCAAACAGCTGGTCGTGGTCCAAGCTCTGGACCATCATGTATTGCTGAGGGGACAGCGAGGGGATGGAAGAGGTGGAGGAGAGAGGGGAGGAGATGGTCAAATTTATTGATATCAATGACCACAACAACACTGTGATTCAGACGTTTTTATATCACAGGTATCTATAGTGTCAGTTCCATTAAATTAATTGAGGAAACAGAATAGGTTAGCCATATTGCTGGAGGCCCTCCTTACCTTGAGTGGTTTGCAGTGTTTCCTCACGTATCTCCCAGAGGAGCTGAGGGCATCCCAGTCCAGCTGGTACCGATGGACAAACCGCCGCTTCTTGGTTTTCTGCAGGAGATGTACCGGTATGGGGCCCAGGACCCTCTCCATCATAGCCAGGTGTTCTTTACTGTCGTGGGTCTGGAGGAGAGAACACAAGAGCCAAAGAGAGGAGTCTAACGTTACACCGAGGACACAGTGAGCCAGAGTTTTTTCTGGATCAAAATAGGGCTTAGGTGGTGGGTGTGGTGGCACATTTGAAAGCTCTATTGGCCGCAATAACAAAATGTTGCTGTTCTAAAACGAATTTCCTGCAATTCCACACGTTTGCCATGGTGCTGAGAGAACATTTGCGGTTTCAAAGCTAATTTCCAGTAAATCTACACATTTTTCCATGGCTTATGCCGTGTTCTTATGCTATCTGAGTGTCTTAAACCATATAACAAAATCAAGGCCCCATGCCATGACAAAAGAGCCCTGGAGGGATCATTTTTGACATTTTAGATTCTCGCTGACTGTGTAGCTTTTATTTAAGCAATTAATAGTTCTCAAATATGATCTTATTTTTAAAATATATATATTTTCCACATACATTATATCTGGTTTTAGTCGTTTAATGTTTACACTGAAAATGTCTTTCCATACAAAGTATTATTTTAAAAAAAATGTTTTTTACTATATGGACCCTTAACACTTAGAAGGCCTGGCCAAACTTTTCTATGCAGGAAAACCCCTGTGATCTACCTATGCATAGAAAGAAGCTTGAACAGCTTGAGATGAATGCAAGATTCAGAAGGCATTATTAGTATGATGATACTGTGGATAGCCGACAGTCCCCCACCTGGAAGAGAGTTGATCCCAGGTAGTACTCTATGAGGATACAGCCCAGACTCCACACGTCACAGGCATGGTCCCAGCCCAGATCTACACAGAGAGAGAAGCATTACAGCCCAGACTCCACAGAGAGAGAAGCATTACAACTCAGACTCCACAGATCTACAGAGAGAGAAGCATTACAGCCCAGACTCCACAGATCTACACAGAGGGAGAAGCATTACAGCCCAGACTCCACAGATCTACACAGAGAGAGAACCATTATAGCCCAGACTCCACAGATCTACACAGAGAGAGAACCATTACAGCCCAGACTCCACAGATCTACACAGAGAGAGAAGCATTACAACCCAGACTCCACAGAGAGAGAAGCATTACAACCCAGACTCCACAGATCTACACAGAGAGAGAACCATTATAGCCCAGACTCCACAGATCTACACAGAGGGAGAAGCATTACAACCCAGACTCCACAGATCTACACAGAGAGAGAACCATTACAGCCCAGACTCCACAGATCTACACAGAGAGAGAAGCATTACAACCCAGACTCCACAGAGAGAGAAGCATTACAACCCAGACTCCACAGATCTACACAGAGAGAGAACCATTACAGCCCAGACTCCACAGATCTACACAGAGAGAGAAGCATTACAGCCCAGACTCCACAGAGAGAAGCATTACAACCCAGACTCCACAGATCTACACAGAGAGAGAAGCATTACAGCCCAGACTCCACAGATCTACAGAGAGAGAAGCATTACAGCCCAGACTCCACAGATCTACAGAGAGAGAAGCACTACAACCCAGACTCCACAGAGAGAGAAGCATTACAGCCCAGACTCCACAGAGAGAGAAGCATTACAACCCAGACTCCACAGATCTACACAGAGAGAGAAGCATTACAACCCAGACTCCACAGATCTACACAGAGAGAGAAGCACTTACAACCCAGACTCCACAGAGAGAGAAGCATTACAACCCAGACTCCACAGATTTACACAGAGAGAGAAGCATTACAGCCCAGACTCCACAGATCTACACAGAGAGAGAAGCATTACAACCCAGACTCCACAGATCTACACAGAGAGAGAAGCATTACAACCCAGACTCCACAGATCTACACAGAGAGAGAAGCATTACAACCCAGACTCCACAGATCTACACAGAGAGAGAAGCATTACAACCCAGACTCCACAGATCTACACAGAGAGAGAAGCATTACAGCCCAGACTCCACAGATCTACACAGAGAGAGAAGCATTACAACCCAGACTCCACAGATCTACACAGAGAGAGAAGCATTACAACCCAGACTCCACAGATCTACACAGAGAGAGAAGCATTACAACCCAGACTCCACAGATCTACACAGAGAGAGAAGCATTACAACCCAGACTCCACAGATCTACACAGAGAGAGAAGCATTACAGCCCAGACTCCACAGATCTACACAGAGAGGAGCATTACAACCCAGACTCCACAGATCTACACAGAGAGAGAAGCATTACAACCCAGACTCCACAGATCTACACAGAGAGAGAAGCATTACAACCCAGACTCCACAGATCTACACAGAGAGAGAAGCATTACAACCCAGACTCCACAGATCTACACAGAGAGAGAAGCATTACAACCCAGACTCCACAGATCTACACAGAGAGAGAAGCATTACAACCCAGACTCCACAGATCTACACAGAGAGAGAAGCATTACAACCCAGACTCCACAGATCTACACAGAGAGAGAAGCATTACAACCCAGACTCCACAGATCTACACAGAGAGAGAAGCATTACAGCCCAGACTCCACAGATCTACACAGAGAGAGAAGTATTACAACCCAGACTCCACAGATCTACACAGAGAGAGAAGCATTACAACCCAGACTCCACAGTCTAGGTTTGATTAACGTCGCCGTCTGATGAAAACCCCGGAACTCTGTTATTCCTCATTTTCAGTTTTGTACATTTAATGAAATCAGTAACTCCCCTTAATGTACTCTAAACATTTCAGGACTCTAAGACCAAGAAAATGTATTACAAATGGCTTCTGAAGTTTTATAATTGTTTCTGTTTTGAAGATTAAGTTTTCATCAGACAACAACGATAAGCAGCATTATCACGTAACATCAGTAATATCATGAATTAGCATTGAGGAAGTATGTGTCTTACCCAGAATGACCTCTGGAGCGCGGTAGTGACGTGTGGACACTACGGAGGTGTGGTGGTTGTGTTCATATGTGGCGTTGCCAAAATCAACCACCTTCACGTCCGGGTTCTTCAACGTCCTCTCGTCGCGCTTCTGTAGGGCAGATATGAGTCAGACAGTACACAAATTCAAATAGGGGTGACAACCAAATCAGTCAACTTCACAGTTCATTCACGGTGAGTGTTTTGTCAGCACAGATCAATGTGGCAGGTAACAGACTCGTACCATTTTGGCGTTGTACTTGATGTCGTACTCCGAGTCCACAAACAGAATGTTCTCGGGCTTCAGGTCAGTGTGTGTCAGCTTGTTCTTATGCAGGACTGAAACAAACAGCAACCACTGAGAACATCGTCAACACAGGCAGGAGAGTAGACAACCCTTTGTTCTATTACACCATTTGTACAATGGAATATACTCTGAAGTCACCACTATAACCTAACAGCTTTTCATTTACAGTGCAGTGCATGTCTCCCAAACGGTGACGTATTCCCCCCCAAATTAAATACTTAGTAGTGCACTATATTGAGAATAGGGTTCCATTTGGGAAACACACAACCTTTAAGTTGAGACATGTAGCATTGCTCTTATCCAGTATGGGTGGTGCTTACTACCACAGAAATCCAATAAAATGACTATTCCAGCATGTTATAAAGTGTAATTCTCTGGTAACTACTCACATCGTACGGCTCGGATGATCTGGTAGGCCATGATCCTGATGTGTTCTACCGGGAACGGCTGGAAGTTGTTCTCCTTCAGGTAGTCATAGGTACTGAGCCCCAGCAGCTCAAACGATATACACACATGACCGTGGTGGTCGAACCAGTCCAGCATCCTCACACATCCACTGAGACGGCAGAGGGGAGTGAGGCAAGAGACAGAGAGAGGGGGGAGGTAAGAAAGAGGGATTTACATTTCAGTAATTTAGCAGAATCTTATTCAGAGCCAATCACAGTTAGTGGATTATGTAGCTAGGCAAGACAAACAATGGTGTCTGATTCTGATGACACACCGATCATTAAAGTGGGATATTTAAGTTACAATCCATAATTAAAGTGTACGCCTGGCAGATAACCAACTACTTGTATAAGAGACTGCACATCATCCTCGTAATGGAAAGTCTACATGATTTCTGCTTATGTATGGGGCTGGTTCTAATAACATGTCGTGACTTACTATCTCCGGTCACAGTCCAGAGAGTTCATCTGCTCCAGCACCTCCACCTCAGCCATGGCTGCTTCGCGGTACCGGTCAATGTTTTTAATGATCTTCAGTGCCACGCGAGAACCAATTCTGAAATCACAGACGAGACACATATCTAACTGTGAGAGAGATTGAGGCTTTCAGAATAGAACGATAGAGAGAAAGAGAGAAACATAGAGATTAAGTTTGAGAGCACACTGTGGGTATACAATAGATAGCCCTATTTGGTAAAAGACCAAGTCCATATTATGGCAAGAACAGCTCAAATGAGCAAAGCGAAACGACAGTCCATCATTACTTTAAGACATGAAGGTCAGTCAATCCAGAAAATGTCAAGAACTTTGAACATTTCTTCAAGTGCAGTCGCAAAAACCATCAAGTGCTATGATGAAACTGGCTCTCATGAGGACAGCCACAGGAAAGGAAGACCCAGAGTTATCTCTAGGGCAGAGGATAGGTTCATTAGAGTTACCAGCGTCAAACTGCAGCCCAAATAAATGCTTCACAGAGTTCAAGTAACAGACACATCTCAACACCAACTGTTCAGAGGAGACTGGGTGAATCAGGCCTTCATGGTCGAATTGCTGCAAAGAAACTACAACTAAAGGACACCAATAATAATAAGAAGAACACAAGCAATGGACATTGGACAGATTTCCATCGGTCTTTTGGTCTGATGAGTCCAAATTTGAGATTTTTGGTCCCAACCGCCATGTCTTTGTGAGACGCAGTGTAGGTGAATGGATGATCTCCGCAAGTGTAACAGTATAACTTTAGACCGTCCCCTCGCCCATACCCGGGCGTGAACCAGGGACCCTCTGCACACATCAACAACAGTCACACTCGAAGCATCGTTACCCATCGCCGTCACTGATTGAAACGCTATTTAGCGCGCACCGCTAACTAAGCTAGCCGTTTCACATCCGTTACACTCACCCCCCTTTTGACCTCCTCCTTTTCCGCAGCAACCAGTGATCCGGGTCAACAGCATCAATGTAACAGTATAGCTTTAGACCGTCCCCTCGCCCATACCCGGGCGCGAACCAGGGACACTCTGCACACATTAACAACAGTCACCCCTTGAAGCAGCAAGGGGAACTACTACTTCAAGGTCTCAGAGCAAGTGACGTCACTGATTGAAACGCTATTTAGCGCGCACTGCTAACTAAGCTAGCCGTTTCACAAGTGTGGTTCCCACCGTGAACCATCTACTTCCGGCGCCGACAGAGATGGCCGCCTCGCTTCACGTTCCTAGGAAACTATGCAGTATTTTGTTTTTTTAAGTGTTATTTATTACATTGGTACCCCAGGTAATCTTAGGTTTTATTACATACAGTCGGGAGGAACTACTGGATATAAGAGCAACGTCAACTCACCATCATTACGACCAGGAAAACAACTTTCCCGAAGCGGATCCTGTGGTTTGCCCACCACCCAGGACAATGGATCGGATCCCAGCCGGCGAACCAAAACAACGACGCCGTAAAAGGGGCAGACGAAGCGGTCTTCTGGTCAGGCTCCGGAGACGGGCACATCGCGCACCGCTCCCGAGCATACTACTTGCCAATGTCCAGTCTCTTGACAACAAGGTTGATGAAATCTGAGCAAGGGTAGCATTCCAGAAAGACATCAGAGACTAACGTTCTTTGCTTCACGGAAACATGGCTCACACGAGACACGCTATGGGAGTCGGTACAGCCAGCCGGTTTCTTCACGCAACGCGCCGACAGAAACAAACATCTTTCTGGTAAGAAGAGGGGCGGGGGGGGGGGGGGGGGTGTGCCTTATGATTAACGAGACGTGGTGTGATCATAACATACAGGAACTCAAGTCCTTCTGTTCACCTGACTTAGAATTCTTCACAATCAAATGTCGACCACATTATCTACCAAGAGAATTCTCTTCGATTATAATCACAGCCGCATATATATCCCCCCCCCAAGCAGACACATCGATGGCCCTGAACAAACTTTATTTGACTCTATGTAACTGGTTGCATTCATTGTAGCTGGAGATTTTAACCTCTTTGATCTCTAGGGGCGCTATTTCATTTGTGGATAAAAAACGTTCCCGTTTTAAGCGCGATATTTTGTCACGAAAAGATGCTCGACTATGCATATTCTTGACAGTTTTTGAAAGAAAACACTCTGAAGTTTCAGAATCTGCAAAGATATTGTCTGTAAGTGCCCCAGAACTCATTCTACAGGCGAAACCAAGATGATGCATCAACCAGGAAATGAGCAGAATTTCTGAAGCTCTGTTTTCCATTGTCTCCTTATATGGCTGTGATTGCGCAAGGAATGAGCCTACACTTTCTGTCGTTCCCCCAAAGTGTTAGCAGCATTGTGACGTATTTGTAGGCATATCATTGGAAGATTGACCATAAGAGACTACATTTTCCAAGTGTCCGCCTGGTGTCCCTGCGTCGAAATTGGAGCGTAAAGCCAGGTGCAATTATTTTTCCATTTGAGAGCAAGGAGAAACCAGGCTTCCACGAAGGATATATCATTGAAGAGATATGTGGAAAAACACCTTGAGGATTGATTCTAAACCACGTTTGCCATGTTTCAGTCGATATTATGGAGTTAATTTGGAAAAAAGTTCGCGTTTTGAGGGCTGAATTTTCGTTTTTTTTTTTTTTTTTTTTTTTTTGGTAGCCAAATGTGATGTACAAAACGGAGCTATTTCTAATACACAAAGAATCTTTTTGGAAAAACGGAGCATCTGCTATCTAACTGAGAGTCTCCTCATTGAAAACATCAGAAGTTCTTCAAAGGTAAGTTATTTTATTTGAAGGCTTTACTTGTTTTTGTGATAGTTGCCTGCTAAATGCTAACGCTAATGCTAACGCTAATGCTAACGCTAAATGCTACGCTAGCTAGCTACTGTTACACAAATGATTGTTTTCCTATGGTTGAAAAGCATATTTTGAAAATCTGAGATGACAGTGTTGTTAACAAAAGGCTAAGCTTGAGAGCTAGCATATTTATTTCATTTCATTTGCGATTTTCATGAATAGTTAACGTTGCGTTATGGTAATGAGCTTAGGTCTATAAATAGAATCCCGGATCCGGGTTTGGTCGTCGCAACAGGTTAACAAGGCTAATCTGAAAACAAGACTCCCTAAATTCTATCAGCATATTGATTGTGCTACCAGGGCTGGTAAAACCTTGGATCATTGTTATTCTAACTTCCGCAAAGCATATAAGGCCCTCCCCCGCCCTCCTTTCGGAAAAGCTGACCACGACTCCATTTTGTTGCTTCCAGCCTATAGACAGAAACTAAAACAGGAAGCTCCCGCGCTCAGGTCTGTTCAACGCTGGACCGACCAATCTAACGCCACGCTTCAAGATTCCTTTGATCACGTGGATTGGGATATGTCTACAGGGTCTACAGTCAATCACGGATTACAAAAAGAAAAACAGCCCCGTCGCGGACCATGATGTCTTGCTCCCAGACAGACTAAACAACTTTGCTCGCTTTAAGGACAATACAGTGCCACTGACACGGCCGCTACCAAAACCTGCGGACTCTCCTTCACTGCAGCCGACGTGAGTCAAACATTTAAACGTGTTAACCCTCGCAAGGCTGCAGGCCCAGACGGCATCCCCAGCCGCGTCCTCAGAGCATGCGCAGACGAGCTGGCTGGTGTGTTTACGGACATATTCAATCAATCCTTATCCCAGTGTGCTGTTCCCACATGCTTCAAGAAGGACACCATTGTCCCTGTTCCCAAGAAAGCTAAGGTAACTGAGATAAATGACTACCGCCCCGTAGCACTCACTTCCGTCATCATGAAGTGCTTTGAGAGACTAGTCAAGGACCATATCACCTCCACCCGACCTGACACCCTAGACCCACTCCAATTTGCTTACCGCCCCAATAGGTCCACAGACGACGCAATCGCAACCACACTGCCCTAACCCATCTGGACAAGAGGAATACCTACGTGAGAATGCTGTTCATTGACTACAGCTCAGCATTTAACACCATAGTACCCTCCAAACTTGTCATCAAGCTTGAGACCCTGGGTCTCGACCCCGCCCTGTGCAACTGGGTACTGGACTTCCTGACGGGCCGCCTCCAGGTGGTGAGGGTAGTTAACAACATCTCCACCCCGCTGATCCTCAACACTGGGGCCCCACAAGGGTGTGTTCTTAGCCCTCTCCTGTACTCCCTGTTCACCCACGACAGCGTGGCCTTGCACGCCTCCAACTCAATCATCAAGTTTGCAGACGTCCCTACAGTGGTAGGCTTGATTACCAACAACGACGAGACGGCCTACAGGGAGGAGGTGAGGGCCCTCGGAGTGTGGTGTCAGGGAAATAACCTCACACTCAACGTCAACAAAACAAAGGAGATGATCGTGGACTTCAGGAAACAGCAGAGGGAGCACCCCATTATCCATATCGACGGGACAGTAGTGGAGAGGGTAGTAAGTTAAGTTCCTCGGCGTACACATCACGGATAAACTGAATTGGTCCACCCACACAGACAGAGTGGCGAAGAAGGCGCAGCAGCTTCTATCTCAAGGCCATCAGACTGTTAAACAGCCACCACTAACATTGAGTGGCTGCTGCCAAACATGTAAAAAATGTATCAGTAGCCACTTAATATAATGTTTACATACCCTACATTACTCATCTCATATGTATATACTGTACTCTATACCATCTACTGCATCTTGCCATCTTTATGTAATACATGTATCACTAGTCACTTTAAACAATGCCACTTAATATAATGTTCACATACCCTACATTACTCATCTCATATGTATATACTGTACTCGATACCATCTACTGCATCTTGCCATCTTTATGTAATACATGTATCACTAGCCACTTTAAACAATGCCACTTAATATAATGTTCACATACCCTACATTACTCATCTCATATGTATATACTGTACTCGATACCATCTACTGCATATTGCCTATGCCATTCTGTACGATCACTCATTCATATATCTTTATGTACATATTCTTCATCCCTTAACACTTGTGTGTATATGGTAGCTGTTGTGAAATTGTTAGGTTAGATTACTCGTTGGTTATTACTGCATTGTCGGAACTAGAAGCACAAGCATTTCGCTACACTCACATTAACATCTGCTAACCACATGTATGTGACAAATAAAAATTGATTTGAAGCATGGAGGTGGTGTGATGGCGCTTTGCTGGTGATTTATTTAGAATTCAAGGCACACTTAACCAGCATGGCTACCACAGTGTTCTGCAGTACGCCATCCCATCTGGTTTATGCTTAGTGGGATTATCATTTGTTTTTCAACAGGACAATGACCCAACACACCTCCAGGCTGTGTTAGGGCTATTTGACCATGAAGGCGAGTGATGGAGTGCTGCATCAGGTGACCTGGCCTCCACAATCACCCGACCTCAAACCAATTGAGATGGCTTGGGATAAGTTGGACCGCAGAGTGAAGGAAAAGCAGCCAACAAGTGCTCAGCATATGTGGGAACTCCTTCAAGAATGTTGGAAAAGCATTCCAGGTGAAGCTGGTTGAGAGAATGTCAAGAGTGTGCAAAGCTGTCATCAAGGCAAAGGGTGGCTACTTTGAATAATCTAAAATATATTTTGATTTGTTTAACACTTTTTTTTGGTTACTACACACATTGCATGTGAGTTATGTCATAGTTTTGATGTCTTCATTATTATTCTACAATATAGAAAATAGTACAAATAAAGAAAAACCCTTCAATGAGGTGTCCAAACTTTTGACTGGTACTCTTTTCTATCAACGAATTGGCAAGGGCACTAAAACAGTCTGCAGCATCCTACTAGAATCTGAAGTCAAATGTATTGTTTGCTGATGATCTGGTGCTTCTGTCCCCAACCAAGGAGGGCCTACAGCAGCACATAGATCTTCTGCACAGATTATGTCAGACCTGAGCCCTGACAGTAAATCTCAGCCCTGACAGTAAATCTCAGTAAGACAAAAATAATGGTGATCCAAAAAATGTCCAGTTGCCAGGACCAAAAATACAAAATCAACCTAGACACCATCGCCCTAGAGCACACAATAACCTCTACATATCTCGGCTTAAACATCAGCGCCACAGGTAACTTCCACAAAGCTGTGCACGATCTGAGACAAGGCAAGAAGAGCCTTCTATGCCATCAAAAGGAGCATAAAAATCGACATACCAATTAGGATCTGGCAAAAAAATAATTGAATTCGTTAGAGGTCGACCGATTCAGATTTTTCAACGCCGATACCGATTATTGGAGGATCAAAAAAAAGCCGATACCGATTAATTGGCCGATTTTTACAACAATACTGAATGAACACTTATTTTAACTTAATACAATACATCAATAAAAATCTATTTAGCCTCAAATAAATAATGAAACATGTTCAATTTGGTTTACATAATGCAAAAACAGTGTTGGAGAAGAAAGTAAAAGTGCAATATGTGCCATGTAAAAAAGCTAACGTTTAAGTTCCTTGCTCAGACCATATGAAAGCTGGTGGTTCCTTTTAACATGAGACTTCAATATTCCAAGGTAAGAGGTTTTAGGTTGTAGTTAATATAGTATTTAAGGACTATTTCTCTCTATACCAGTTCTATTTCATATACCTATGACAATTGGATGTTCTTCTAGGCACTTTAGTATTGCCTGTGTAACAGTATAGCTTCCGTCCCTCTCCTCGCTGCTACCTGGGATCGAACCAGGAACACATCGACAACAGCCACCCTCGAAGCATTGTTACCCATCGCTCCACAAAATCCGCGGCCCTTGCAGAGCAAGGGGAACAACTACTCCAAGTCTCAGAGCGAGTGACGTTTGAAACGCTAATAGCCCGCACCCCACTAACTAGCTAGCCATTTCACATCGGTTACACCAGCCTAATCTCGGGAGTTGATAGGCTTGAAGTCATAAACAGCTCAATGCTTGAAGCATTGCGAAGAGCTGCTGGCAAAACTCACGAAAGTTCTGTTTGAATGAATGCTTACGAGCTTGCTGCTGCCTACCATCGCTCAGTCAGACTGCTCTATCAAATATCAAATCATAGACTTAATTATAACATAATAACACACAGAAATATGAGCCTTTGGTCATTAATATGGTCGAATCCGGAAACTATCCTTTCGAAAACAAAACTTTTCTTTCAGTGAAATACGGAACCGTTCCGTATTTTATCTAACGGGTGGCATCCATAAGTCTAAATATTCCTGTTACATTGTACAACCTTCAATGTTATGTCATAATTACGTAAAATTCTGGCAAATTAGTTTGCAACGAGCCAGGCGGCCCAAACTGTTGCATATACCCTGACACTGCGTGCAATGAACGCAAGAGAAGTGACACAATTTTACCTGGTTAACTTCTTAGGGTATAGGGGGCAGCATTTTCACTTTTGGATAAATAGCGTGCCCAATTTCAACTTCCTGCTACTCATGCCAGGAATATAAGATATGCATATTATTAGTAAATTGGGATAGAAAACACTCTGAAGTTTCTAAAACTGTTTGAATCATGTCTGTGAGTATAACAGAACTTATGTAGCAGGCAAAACCCCAAGGACTAACCGTTCAGAATGTATTTATTTTTTGTCTCTGTCTGCTCACTGAAAAGGTTATTCATTTGTGCAATGAAGAAGTAGGCCATCTAGGAACTAGGTAACACTGTTGAAAGAGCGCAAGACGTGAAAAGTAGCGTTGGTTTGTTGTCTTCCTGTATTGAACACAGATACACCAGTCTAAAATTTGATCGATTATTAACGTTTAAAAATACCTAAAGTTGCATTACAAAAGTACTTTGAAATATTTTGGCAAAGTTTATAGGCAACTTTTGAAATATTTTGTAGTGACGTTGCGTTTTTTGGAAGCTGTTTTCTGGATCAAACGCGTCAAATAAATGTACATTTGGATATATATGGACAGAATTAATCGAACAAAAGGACCAATTGTGATGTTTATGGGACATATTGGAGGGCCAACAAAAGAAGCTCGTCAAAGGTAATGCATGTTTTACATTTTATTTCTGCGTTGTGTAGCGCCTGCGGTGTTGAAATATGCTACCCTCTTTGTTTACTATTGTGCTATCATCACATAATAGCTTCTTATGCTTTTGCCGAAAAGCCTTTAAAAAATCTGACATGTTGGCTGGATTCACAACGAGTGTAGCTTTAATTGAGTATCTTACATGTGTGATTTAATGCCGCGCTGCATTTTCCCTGTTTTTTGCCCAACCATCCCCTTTACCATAAGAAGTTAATATAGGCTAACTTATGGTTAGGTACAGTCGTGCAATGATTGTGCTTTTTTTGCAAATGCGCTTTTGTTAAATCATCCCCCGTTTGGCAAAGTTGGCTGTGTATGTTAGAAAGAAATAGTCTTTACACAGTTCACAACGAGCCAGGCGGCCCAAACTGCTGCATATACCCTGACTCTGTTGCAAGAGAAGTGATACAATTTACCTAGTTAAAATAAATTCATGTTAGCAGGCAATATTAACTAAATATGCAGGTTTAAAAATATATACTTGTGTATTGATTTTAGGAAAGGCATTGATGTTTATGGTTAGGTACACGTTGGAGCAACGACAGTCCTTTATCGGGAATGCGCACCGCATCGATTATATGCAATGCAGGACACGCTAGATAAACTAGTAATATCATCAACCATGTGTAGTTAACTAGTGATTATGATTGATTGTTTTTTTATAAGATAAGTTTAATGCTAGCTAGCAACTTACATTGGCTTCTTACTGCATTCGCGTAACAGGCAGGCTCCTTGTGGAGTGCAATGAGAGGCAGGTGGTTAGAGCGTTGGACTAGTTAACTGTAAGGTTGCAAGATCGAATCCCCGAGCTGACAAGGTAAAAATCTGTCGTTCTGACCCTGATCAAGGCAGTTAACCCACAGTTCCTAGGCCGTCATTGAAAATAAGAATGTGTTCTTAACTGACATGCCTAGTTAACCTGTTGGATCTCTAGGGGCGCTATTTCATTTTTGGATAAAAAACGTTCCCATTTTAAGCGCAATATTTTGTCACGAAAAGATGCTCGACTATGCATATTATTGACCGTTTTGGAAAGAAAACACTCTGAAGTTTCAGAATCTGCAAAGATATTGTCTGTAAGTGCCCCAGAACTCATTCTACAGGCGAAACCAAGATGATGCGTCAAGCAGGAAATGAGCAGAATCTCAGAAGCTCTGTTTTCCATTGTCTCCTTATATGGCTGTGATTGCGCAAGGAATGAGCCTACACTTTCTGTCGTTTCCCCAAGGTGTTTGCAGCATTGTGACGTATTTGTAGGCATATCATTGGAAGATTGACCATAAGAGACTACATTTTCCAAGTGTCCGCCTGGTGTCCTGCGTGGAATTCGGTGCGCAAACGCCAGCTGCTTGTACTTTTCCATTTGATTGAGGGGAAAAACCATGCTTCCACGAACGATATATCATTGAAGAGATATGTGAAAAACACCTTGAGGATTGATTCTAAACAACGTTTGCCATGTTTTCAGTCGATATTATGGAGTTAATTTGGAAAAAAGTTTGCGTTTTGAGGACTGAATTTTCGTTTTTTTTTTGGTAGCCAAATGTGATGTACAAAACGGAGCTATTTCTAATACACAAAGAATCTTTTTTGGAAAAACTGAGCATCTGCTATCTAACTGAGAGTCTCCTCATTGAAAACATCCGAAGTTCTTCAAAGGTAAATGATTTTATTTGAAGGCTTTTATGTTTTTGTTGAAATCTTGCGTGCTGGATGCTAACGCTAATGCTAACGCTAAATGCTACGCTAGCTAGCCACTTTTACACAAATGATTGTTTTCCTATGGTTGAGAAGCATATTTTGAAAACCTGAGATGACAGTGTTGTTTACAAAAGGCTAAGCTTGAGAGATGGCATATTTATTTCATTTCATTTGCGATTTTCATGAATAGTTAACGTTGCGTTATGGTAATGAGCTTAGGTCTGTAAATAGAATCCCGGATCCGGGTTTGGTCGACGCAACAGGTTAAATAAAGGTGTAATTTTTTTTTTTTTTTGTCGGCCAAATCGGTGTCCAAAAATACCGATTTCTGATTGTTATGAAAACCTGAAATCGGCCCCAATTAATCTGCCATTCCGATTAATCAGTCGACCTCTAGAATCAGTCATAGAACCCATTGCCCTTTATGGTTGTGAGGTCTGGGGTCCACTCACCAACCAAGAAATTCACAAATTGGGACAAACACCAAATTGAAACAGAATTCAGCAAAAATATCCTCAGTATACAACGTAAAACACCAAGTAATGCATGCAGAGAAGAATTACGCCAATAGCCGTTAACGATCAAAATCCAGGAAAGAGACGTTCAACTCTATGTAACAGTATAGCTTCCGTCCCTCTCCTCGCCCCAACCTGGGCTCAAACCAGGGACCCTCTACACACATCAACAACAGCCACTCCCGAGGCATCGTTACCCATCGCGCCACAAAAGCCACGGCCCTTGCAGAGCGAGGGGAGCAACCACTTCAAGGTCTCAGAGCAAGTGACATCACCGATTGAAACGCTATTAGCGCGCACCACCGCTAGCCATTTCACATCTGTTACATACATCTACAACCACCTAAAAGGAAGTGATTCCCAAGCATTCCAAAACAAAGCTATCACCTACAGAAAGATGAAACTGGAGAAGAGTCCCCTAAGCAAGCAGGTCCTCTCATGACTTGGTTGGGTCTAATTGTGTTGCTGTCCTGGGGCTCTGTGGGTTCTGTTTGTGAACAGAGCCCACAGCAACACAATTAGACCCAACCAAATCATGAGAAAACAAAAAGATAATTACTTGACGCATTGGAAAGCAGTTACAAAAATAACTTTGTGCAATGACAGCAGCAAGATCTGTGACCTGTTGCCACAAGAAAAGGGCAACCAGTGAAGAACAAACACCATTGTAAATACCACCCATATTTATGCTTATTTATTTTCCCTTTGTACTTGAACTATTTCCACAGACATTTGAAATGTATATTATTTTGGAACTTTTGTTTGTGTAATGTTTACTGTTATTTTCTAAATTGTTTATTTTACTTTTGTTTATTATCTATTTCACTTGCTTTGGCAATGTAACATATGTTTCCCCATGCCAATAAAGCCGTTAAATTGAATTGAAAGGGGAGAGGGGTAGCATTGTCAGTGACATCCAGACTTTTCCAGTGAGCGACTTACTTAGAGTGATCGATGCATTCCACGACTTTCCCAAAGGCTCCTTCTCCTAGAGTTGACACAATCTCATCTACAGGGAATAAAGTGCATTAGTTAGAACCAGAGCAGTGATGACTGGCATCCACTACCATCACACCTGATCTGCCACATAATGTCTGCCTAGCTGCTTTGTTTGATATGGATTTAGCATTATACTGTCTAACTAGAACAGGACAGGGCTCCAAGCCAACAAAACATAATACACAGTACACACATCACACTAATAATGATGTTATGTAGCGAGGTGTAATAACTAATCCACATTTAACAATACAATGATAAACCCTACCCACTCAAATACAAGTGTCTATAATAGAATAGAATTTTGCAACAGTACACCATATGAAAAAGCAACAACATAACAGATAGCTAGTTGACAGAGAGAGAAAAGTGATATATTCTATACATCTGGCTCTTAGCATGTCTCCCCTGTGATAGATCAGGTGACCCTCGTCATCATCCTCAACACTCCGGGATCTTTTCCTGCTCCTGCGATGATGGCTCCTCTGTTGTCCCATCACCACCATCATCAACCATCAACCACCATCACCGGCCCAGAGAGAACACCATCATCAGGCCAGGCCACCACAACGGGACGGAACGTGCCATTCATTCATTCAGCGGGCAGAGGGGGGGATCGGACGTGGGGGAGAGATTTCGGATGGATCGGCCCATTCAGAGTGGGTGGGTTGCGAACCAGGCAGCGCCAGCGGACCACAGCGGGAGCAGCACATTCAAATTCAGCCCCACCAGAGAAAGGCATAGGGGGCGTCACCACATAGTGGGTGTTACAGAAGAGAAACATGGCAACAACAAGGTTCATGTGAGAGACTTTCTCAAAGTAAGCGGTACAAAACATTATAAACCATCAGTCTAGTAGAATAGGCTAATATGCATTTTGTGTCTTTCAAGTTACAGTTTTGGTTATCTTCTGACTGTTAATGACTGATACATATAAAGTTTCCCTTTCCCTTGACTCTTCTTATTGAAGCCTTGTAAAGGTGTTTGTGCTTAGTCTGCTACAGTTATGCCTAGATGGTATTCAGTGAATTCTGGTACTAACATTGGATCCATAATCCTAACCCATCTGTTTTTCACTGTGGTACATATTGAGAAAGAGCGACAAAGAAAAGCTAACACCACTAATAACCATATAGGGAGTTGGTTGGAAAGGAGAGAAGACCGTGTGAGATGTTCTCATACCGAGTAAGAGGAGCGTTGATGAGAAGGGCTGCGTCTCCGCCCTCGACGGCTACTACGGCCACTCTTGCCACTCCGCCCGGATGACTTGCTGTAGTGGTGCCACTCCTTGTCCTTCTCCCGATCTCTGTCCCTGGTGGCGGCGGCCCTGTTGTCATCGTCGTAGCCCATCTCCAGGCTGGCTTCTCTGGCCCTCCTGTCCTTAGACTCTATCCTCTGCTGGTTCAGGCTGTGGTTCTCCAGGTAGTGCCTGAAAGGGAGAAACAACAAGACAGCTAAGTGACTGACTCCTTCTCCTGCCTACTTACCCACTGCTTGGTTCTAATGGCCGGGACCTACGTCCTCCCCGACACCCTATCCCAAGGGGCTTAATATATAACATTTTTAATTAGTAACAAGCTTATTTACAACTACAGAGTGTAACATCACTCCAAGGTTCTTGATGTGAAAGCCTAACATAGTGGAGCATAGTGTAAATTCCTAGTTTTGGGGGTAAACTGACACAACAAACTGGCCAGGCAATATGTCTCAAGAGCTGTTAGTACATATCATGTAGCAACCTTATAAATATGAGCAGCCAGCTTGAATGTATGTGTGCTCAAGCAAAGCACAACCCCCCCCCCCTTCTACCTCTCTCACACCAACACACACAAATCGAAAGCACAGGTGTCCGCTACGACAGTTGTTTTGGCTCAGTGAGGAATCTGTGAAGCTCTTTCAGCAGAGGAATGTGATCTGAGTCTCTGGACCTCCAGAGCCCCACAGAGTCAGAGAGAGTCATGATGGCACCCTGGTGGTGTCAAGTCTCTTCCAGGAAAAGGTCTGTGTTGCTGGGGGACTTATTATTAGAGCTTCCCTACCCATTCTGCCCTGGAAACTTCCACCATAAACCTCCATCTCTCACAAAGCACAAACTTAATGTGACGGACACAGAAACCGGACACGGTTTTACCTTCCAGCAATAAAATGTACAGTGAGTGATATATTGGCAAATGACAGTGACTTCCAATAATAAAGAGTTCCAACTTCGAAAATGAATTGTGACCACGTATGTCAAGGGCAGGGAAAGAGGCAGATTCTCCTGAAATAAACCTTGGCCTAAAGTATGCTGTGAGATTAGATTTCACTCATTATTTATAAGATGATGGCTTGTCCTCACCACATTAATATATTGCTGTGAAAACATTTGGCATGTGTATAGCTGCTGGATCCTACCAACCTGACAGAATGACCAGACAGAATAACCAGACAGATGTAAAAAGGAAGAGATCTAGGGGTTGGTTGTGGATGGGTGGGGCCTCTAATAGTTACGTTGGGGGGGGGGGGGGGAATTGGGTCATATTTACCCTTCATGTGTTTTGAGGGGTTGTTGACGTCTTCGAGATTTATTCTCCCTTACACTGCTATTCGAATCATCTCGCTTCTGGCGCTTTCGGCTCTCCACCCAGCTGAACTCACCGAGCCAAACGCCAGGGGAACGAATTCGCTTTGCCTGTCGCATCTGCCACACAAGTGATGAATGTTCACATGAATAGCTAAAACGAGCTAACGTCACATGGATAGCTGCAGTGCCAACAAACTGTAAAACATAATTCAAATCTACCTATAGATAGCTAGTTAATCTTCTAGATGTCATGAAGTAAATTCAACCATAAACAAGTAAATTGGGTACAATATTTTCTAGCATTCGCTAACTAACTAATCATGGTCAATGTATCCTCTACAGACACCGACTGGTGTATTTGTTCTAACATGCTAGCTACGTTAATTTACCTAACGTTAACTTGCTAGCTAAATTAACAACAATCCAAGTGAAACCTATCTAGCTGCTTGACTAACTTCTTCAGATAACGTCAGCAACATGCATCTGATAAATGTTAGCGTCAACGCCAACAATTTTCAGAAAGTAATAACTAGCGATCTGTACATTGGCAAGCCAGCCTACTAACGTTAGCTTCCTGGTTCGTCGACGAAACGTGAAGGCTAGCAAGATAATGTTGAACAGATTATATGTTTACATTGTAGTATTACACATCAAATCATCTGTCCTCACTTTATCTATCGACTGATGCACCCCAAACAACTAATAGGTTTTTAAAAAACTAAACAAAAAAAACCCGATGTTTTATCTGTACTTTTGTGTACGAACAAAGCTGCCTTCCAAAATGGCGAACTCTGCTGCTGCTCGAAGTTCTTGTCATAGATAGAACAATGAGACAGATATTTCACAGGATGTATAAATGTGAAGCATCCGGTTGGCGTTTCCTAGCGCTACCAAATAAATTAGTAAGAGGAAGCCCAGTGAGCGGCAGTGGGAAAAGATGGATTATGGCCGACAGTCTGCTAATTTTCTCATCAATGAAACCTTTGATCTCGATTGATGTTTTCTGTTTCCAAAACATATGTCATCAATAAATACCGTGTTTAATGTAAACTGTTCTCTGTTAGTTTGTTTAAGTGAGGGGGAAGCAGTATAAAAAAATTATCATTACGCAAAGATAATTTCCAGCTTGATTATTCAATTGTTGAGCTGGAATCTCATGTGTTTGTTGTCAAATATACTGATAATTATTACAATTATTAAGGAGATACAAAGATGAAACGATGTGCAGCAATACTGTGCAGAGCAAGGGAGGAAAATTATTTTTTCCAGTTTCCAAGGTATGTAATAAATAATGAGAAGATGCATTTGGAGTAATTATTGCATGGTGAGGCACACGTCGTTGGCTGTGTAATCAGTAGTGTGCTGTATCCATGACTACCCATCGAATCAATCACCAAAGAAATGATCACTGATAGATTAAACCAACTAGCCACCAATAGTGAAACAAAACTACAGCTGGGTTTAACATAGCTAGCATGAGGCAGCATGGCTAGCTAACGTTTGTTTACCAATGTGTCCAGCTATATTGCATATGAGACTATCCCAGGGTATGCTGTACAATCAATAGAAACAATCATTTGTAACACTGAGTCATTGCAAAGTAATTTATCGAGCTGTAGAACACCACTAAGTACCTCCTTAAATGATGGTAGATGTCTGTAAAACATTGTATAGGCAACTACTTATGTTCTGTTGCCCTCTGATAAGATTAGGTTAGAATACCATAAAATATAGTATACTATAATTATTTGCATCTTCAGAAAATAGACACAATTCAAAAAGGTTGTACCTTTATTAAATGCCTGTTAACATGGTGAAAAATATAGAACATATCGAACCCATGAAAGTAGAGCATTTGATCACAACCTGACAGAACACACTGCGCATACATCCCCTCAATAGGAAAATGTTCCAAAAGACATACACCATGTGTAGCATTAGAGCATCCCTTCACAAGATCAATCAGGTTTAAGGACAGCAACTGAAAATGTTTCATAGGACAGGATAAAGTGTGGGTCTTTGTTCTGTTTCATATGACAGGATAAAGTGTGGATCTTTGTTCTAATGTTTCATATGACAGGATAAAGTGTGGATCTTTGTTCTAATGTTTCATAGGACAGGATAAAGTGTGGGTCTTTGTTCTGTTTCATATGACAGGATAAAGTGTGGGTCTTTGTTCTGTTTCATAGGACAGGATAAAGTGTGGGTCTTTGTTCTGTTTCATAGGACAGGATAAAGTGTGGGTCTTTGTTCTGTTTCATAGGACAGGATAAAGTGTGGGTCTTTGTTCTAATGTTTCATAGGACAGGATAAAGTGTGGGTCTTTGTTCTAATGTTTCATAGGACAGGATAAAGTGTGGGTCTTTGTTCTGTTTCATAGGACAGGATAAAGTGTGGGTCTTTGTTCTAATGTTTCATAGGACAGGATAAAGTGTGGGTCTTTGTTCTGTTTCATAGGACAGGATAAAGTGTGGGTCTTTGTTCTAATGTTTCATATGACAGGATAAAGTGTGGGTCTTTGTTCTAATGTTTCATAGGACAGGATAAAGTGTGGGTCTTTGTTCTGTTTCATAGGACAGGATAAAGTGTGGGTCTTTGTTCTAATGTTTCATAGGACAGGATAAAATGTGGGTCTTTGTTCTAATGTTTCATAGGACAGGATAAAGTGTGGCTCTTTGTTCTGTTTCATAGGACAGGATAAAGTGTGGGTCTTTGTTTTAATGTTTCATAGGACAGGATAAAGTGTGGGTCTTTGTTCTAATGTTTCATAGGACAGGATAAAGTGTGGGTCTTTGTTCTGTTTCATAGGACAGGATAAAGTGTGGGTCTTTGTTCTAATGTTTCATAGGACAGGATAAAGTGTGGGTCTTTGTTCTGTTTCATAGGACAGGATAAAGTGTGGGTCTTTGTTTTAATGTTTCATAGGACAGGATAAAGTGTGGGTCTTTGTTCTAATGTTTCATAGGACAGGATAAAGTGTGGATCTTTGTTCTAATGTTTCATATGACAGGATAAAATGTGGGTCTTTGTTCTAATGTTTCATATGACAGGATAAAATGTGGGTCTTTGTTCTAATGTTTCATATGACAGGATAAAGTGTGGGTCTTTGTTCTAATGTTTCATAGGACAGGATAAAGTGTGGGTCTTTGTTCTAATGTTTCATAGGACAGGATAAAGTGTGGGTCTTTGTTCTGTTTCATAGGACAGGATAAAGTGTGGGTCTTTGTTCTAATGTTTCATATGACAGGATAAAGTGTGGGTCTTTGTTCTAATGTTTCATATGACAGGATAAAGTGTGGGTCTTTGTTCTGTTTCATAGGACAGGATAAAGTGTGGGTCTTTGTTCTAATGTTTCATATGACAGGATAAAGTGTGGGTCTTTGTTCTAATGTTTCATAGGACAGGATAAAGTGTGGGTCTTTGTTCTAATGTTTCATAGGACAGGATAAAGTGTGGGTCTTTGTTCTAATGTTTCATAGGACAGGATAAAGTGTGGGTCTTTGTTCTAATGTTTCATATGACAGGATAAAGTGTGGGTCTTTGTTTTGTTTCATAGGACAGGATAAAGTGTGGGTCTTTGTTTTAATGTTTCATAGGTCAGGATAAAGTGTGGGTCTTTGTTCTAATGTTTCATATGACAGGATAAAGTGTGGGTCTTTGTTCTAATGTTTCATAGGACAGGATAAAATGTGGGTCTTTGTTCTAATGTTTCATAGGACAGGATAAAGTGTGGGTCTTTGTTCTAATGTTTCATAGGACAGGATAAAGTGTGGGTCTTTGTTCTAATGTTTCATATGACAGGATAAAGTGTGGGTCTTTGTTCTGTTTCATAGGACAGGATAAAATGTGGGTCTTTGTTCTAATGTTTCATAGGACAGGATAAAGTGTGGGTCTTTGTTCTATAATATGTTCTTCATATTGGGGGTGTTGCTAATCAGGCACTGGTTGTTATGGAGGAATGAGTCAGTTTTGATTGAAGAGAAGGAGTGTGACGTAGACCCCAGAAGTCTGCAGACTACAGGGATGGAGTCCATATACACTACTAACTATAGCAGGACAAGATCAGTAAGGTCCTCATTTGGGCACTGGTCACAGGAGTAGCAAGAAATACTGCCTTTCTGCTCACTTCTGGAGTTCACATCACAATCCCTTTACACATACAGAGAGAAAAACCACATGGCTGCTGTTTAAATGAACTGTATAGTACTATTAAAAACATTTCGGGTGAATAACACGGATAGAGGACATAACCATAAACTATTATCTACAAACTACAATATACTACCACTACACTACTAAATGAACTATAAAACAGGAGAACTTAAGCATTGACCAACATCCAGCAGAAAGTAGAGTAGAGGTGAGAAAGAGAACAGGAGTTAATGAGCGTAGACCCAACTCCAGCAGATGATGCCAAATGTAGTTATGGTGGTCTGCAGGAGGTTCAGGTTGACAGGAGGTGTCCTCAGACTCACAAGCATCTAAAGGACTATTTAAAACGTCAGTGTAGTGTGT
The DNA here is from genome assembly GCF_045791955.1 of Oncorhynchus clarkii lewisi. Classification (NCBI taxonomy): domain Eukaryota; kingdom Metazoa; phylum Chordata; class Actinopteri; order Salmoniformes; family Salmonidae; genus Oncorhynchus; species Oncorhynchus clarkii. The sequence goes on from NC_092177.1 coordinate 23,816,160, forward strand.
CATTTATTATATATAAATATTTAAATTGAACCTTTATTTAATTAGGCAAGCCAGTTAAGAACAAATTCTTATTTATAATGACGGCCTACACCAGCCAAACCCGGATGACGCTGGGCCAATTGTGCGCCATCCTATTGGACTCCTAATCACGGCCGGTTGTGATACAGCCTGGAATCTAACCAGGGTGTCTGTAGTGACGCCTCAAGCACTGAGATGCAGTGCCTTAGATCGCTGCGCCACTCGGGAGTAGAGGTATACGAGAACAAGGTTTGAGAACACAACCATACACTTTAAACTAAACACTGGCCTATACACACACAATGGCTGGGGGTCCCAGAGAAAGAGGTTAAAAAACAACTGGTGTTGTAGATTCCTAGATACTGCTGAGGTCTCTTCTGCAGCTGCAAGCTGCTCTTGCAGGTCTCAAGAGAGACGAGAGTCAGTCATATTTCCATAAAATGGAAAACACAGCCGATAATTACATTTTCAATTTGTTTTTATATCAAATGTGAGATTAAACCTTAAACACTTTTGCAACTACTATGGAGGAAGATATGGCTGAGAAACATCAGGCGTAGGGACATCAGTCTGCCGAAGTCCTTCGAGGACCAGAAGAAAGGGGGCTATGCTGTATGCGAGGAGCACTTTGAAGAGTGTTTTATTCTTATTAAGGTACAGCTACATCGTTGTCAATAAAAATACATTTCAGTGATATGATGCTTTTCTGGTAAAAATGTCTCTTTCAACAGGGTTCACGGGAGACACTGTTCTTCGAGGCAGTACCAACCAGAATAAATTGCAGGAATCCACCCCCTCATTCTGCAACAGATGCACGGCGTAGTAAAAAAAGAAGTAAGCCAATTATAAAGTTCATAGCAATTAAAGATGCACCGTTATTTTGTACATCAATACAACAGGTTTAAATTCTTGAATTGTCTATTTTTGAAGGAGGGGAGTGGACATCTTTGTTCTTATGTTCTTCTTCTTCGGTGGGGGTTATCGGTGGTTGGCATCCAACGTTATGGTGCATTACCGCCACCTACTGTGGAAATTCTTATTATACCCAGTGACACTTTTGCGGAGATGGGGAAACTCCATTGAAATCGTATTAACGCACATTGTGTACGTTGCACATGTGTCGTCAGTGGACCGTGCGGTGCATTCTGGGCTATTTTGGGACGAGGAGAGCTCTCCTTCAAGGAGTGAATGGGAGGAAAGAAGAACATCAAGACAAAGCAGCTGCTTTACAAGTGGGATGCATTGTTGAGCACTGAATCCCGAGGGGTTTGTGTGCTGATTATACAGAGATTGTGACAGCTGGTTAAATGGCATCCCTTGAGAGGACAAGAACAAGATGTATGTCAGGAGAAGTGCAGTATTACCATAAGGAGACATATACTGGGACCTCCCGAGTGGCCTAGTATTTACAATGGTGTTTGTTCTTCACTGGTTGCCCTTTTCATGTGGCAACAGGTCACAAATCTTGCTGCTGTGATTGCACACTGTGGTATTTCATCCAATATGAGTTCATTAAAATTGTATTTGTTTTTGAATTCTTTGTGGGTCTGTGTAATCTGAAAGAAATGTGTGTCTCTAACATGGTCATACCTTTGGCAGGAGGTTGGAAAGTGCAGCTCAGTTTCCACCTCATTTTGTGGGCAGTGTGCACATAGCCTGATTTCTCTTGAGAGCCAGGTCTGCCTACGCCGACTTTTCTCAATAGCAAGGCTATGCTCACTGAGTCTGTACATAGTCAAGGATTTTCTTAATTTAGCGTCAGTCACAATGGTCAGGTATTCTGCCACTGTGTGCTCTCTGTTTAGGGCCAGATAGCTTTCCAATTTGCTCTGTTTTTTGGTTGATTCTTTCCAGTTTGTCAATTAGTTATTTTTGCTTTCTCATAATTTGGTTGGGTCTAAATGGGTTTCTGTCCTGAGACTCTGTAGTATTTTTTGTGTTTGTGAATAGTGCCCCAGAACCAGCTGACTGAGGGGAGTCTTCTCTAGGTTCATCTCTCTGTAGGTGAGGGCTTTGTGGTGGAACGTGTGGGCATTGCTTTCTTTTAGGTGGTTGTAGAATTTACCAGCTATTTTCTGGATTTTGATAACTAGTGGGTATAGTCATAATTCTGCTCTGCATGCATTGTTTTGGGTCTTGCATTGTACACTAAGTATATGTTTGCAGAATTCTGTACGCAGAGTCTCTATTGGGTGTTTGTCCCATTTTGTGAATTCTTGGTTGGTGAGTGGACCCCAGACCTCACAGCCATAGAGGGTATTTTTTTTCCAGATCCTAATTGGGATGTTGAGTTTTATGTTCATTTTGATTGCATAGAAGGTCCTTGTGGCCTTGTCTCTTAGATCGTTCACAGCCTTGTGGAAGTTACCTGTGGTGTTGATGTTTAGGCCAAGGTAGGTGTAATTCTTTGTGTGCTCTAGACCAACAGTGTCTAGATACAATTTGGCCTGGATAACAGTCGGCGTTCCTAATCATCCCAAAGGTGTTTGATGGGGTTGGGGTCAGGGCTCTGTGCAGGCCAGTCAAGTTCTTCCACACTGATCTCGATCAAACCATTTCTGTATGGACCTCGCTGGACTCCAGCTGATGCTTGGCATTGCACATGGTGATCTTAGGCTTGTGTGCGGCCCATTTCATGAAGCTCCTGATGAACAGTTATTGTGCTGACGTTGCTTCCAGGGGCAGTTTGGAACTTGGTAGTGAGTGTTGCAACCGAGGACAGACGATTGTTACGTGCTACATGCTTCAGAACTCGGCAGTCCCATTCTGTGAGCTTGTGTGGCCTACCACCTAGCGGCTGAGCCGTTGTTGCTCCTAGGCATTTCCACTTCACAATGACAGCACTTACATTTGACCAGGGCAGCTCTAGCTGTGCAGACATTTGACGAACTGACATGTTGGAAAGGTGTCATACTATGATGGTGCCACATTGAAAGTCACTGAGCTCTTCAGTCAGGCCATTATACTACCAGTGTTTGTCAATGGAGATTGCATGGCTGTGTGCTCGATTTTATACACCTGTCAGCAACGAGTGTAGCTGAAATACCCAAAACCACTAATTTGAAGGCGTGTCCACATATATATAGTTTATCTGTGGCTGTCATCAGTGTCCTGTGGCTATTGGCAGCACTGTTAGACTGTATTCACACTTATTGTCTCTTGGTATGGTCAACGTCCTTATTCTGCACATAGGAGGTGAGAAGAGCTGAAAACTACTTCCACTCCATAGCAACAGTGCAAACAACCAATGATGGAGAGGATCAGAGAAGAGCATAGATAAGCACTACTAAATGTTATGTTGTTTGTCATTTAGCCAAAAGGTGATAATATACACTGCTCCAAAAAAATAAAGGGAACACTTAAACAACACAATGTAACTCCAAGTCAATCACACTTCTGTGAAATCAAACTGTCCACTTAGGAAGCAACACTGATTGACAATACATTTCACATGCTGTTGTGCAAATGGAATAGACAACAGGTGGAAATTATAGGCAATTAGCAAGACACCCCCAATAAAGGAGTGGTTCTGCAGGTGGTGACCACAGACCACTTCTCAATTCCTATGCTCCCTGGCTGATGTTTTGGTCACTTTTGAATGCTGGCGGTGCTTTCACTCTAGTGGTACAACCCACACAAGTGGCTCAGGTAGTGCAGCTCATCCAGGATGGAACATCAATGCGAGCTGTGGCAAGAAGGTTTGCTGTGTCTGTCAGCGTAGTGTCCAGAGCATGGAGGCGCTACCAGGAGACAGGCCAGTACATCAGGAGACGTGGAGGAGGCCGTAGGAGGGCAACAACCCAGCAGCAGGACCGCTACCTCCGCCTTTGTGCAAGGAGCAGGAGGAGCACTGCCAGAGCCCTGCAAAATGACCTCCAGCAGGCCACAAATGTGCATGTGTCTGCTCAAACGGTCAGAAACAGACTCCATGAGGGTGGTATGA
>NC_092177.1:23825120-23837620 GCF_045791955.1 Oncorhynchus clarkii lewisi
TACATCACTGACTCATTAGGTTACATCACTGACTCATTAGGTTACATCACTGACTCATTAGACTACATCACTGACTCATTAGATTACATCACTGACTCATTAGGTTACATCACTGACTCATTAGGTTACATCACTGACTCATTAGATTACATCACTGACTCTTTAGGTTACATCACTGACTCATTAGGCTACATCACTGACTCATTAGGTTACATCACTGACTCATTAGGTTACATCACTGACTCATTAGGTTACATCACTGACTCATTAGGTTACATCACTGACTCATTAGGTTACATCACTGACTCATTAGGCTACATCACTGACTCATTAGATTACATCACTGACTCATTAGATTACATCACTGACTCATTAGATTACATCACTGACTCATTAGGTTACATCACTGACTCATTAGGCTACATCACTGACTCATTATGTTACATCACTGATATCTGTCATACCTGAGTGCTTTCCACCTGTCCTTCTCCACCTGGTTCTCTGGGCTCTCACTCTCATAGGATGCCAGGTAGAGGCCTAGGGATGAAAGAAAGAAAGAAATATGATATGTGACTATAATGTTTAACTGTAATGTGTGATTAAATGTTTCTACTTCAAGGCTCATGTTAGGTGAGACCGTGTCTTACCGTCCTCACTGAAGATGGGAGCAGTGTGGAGGTAGTGGAGGATGCTCCTGTCTGTCTCAAACGGACACTCTATCTGTTTCCACGTCATAAACTCTCCCACCTGGCGAGCCAATTCCACAAATTTCTGAAAACAAAATCAAAAAGCAGAGAGAGTGAGAGAGAGAGAGAGAGAGAGAGAGAGAGAGAGAGACGAGAGAGAGAGAGAGAGAGAGAGAGAGAGATTGCTTTGGCAATGTAAACATATCTACCATACCAATAAAGCCATTTGAATTGAATTGAGAGAGTACAATCCACATTTGTATGTATCACTATGAACTTTTCAGCCTTACCGCAAAATGTACATGACCATTGGGCAAGCGGTTGGCACATCCCTCATTCAGGAAGTATATGTCTTTGATCAGTAGGCTGAAGAAGGGAATCACAATCTAAGCAAAAGAGAGAGAGAGTTAATGATGTGTGTCCTTGGTTTCAGTGCATGAGTAGGGGTCAGGTAAGGATAGTTACAAAGTGAATGATGGCCTGTACCTTCTCCCTGATGCTATTAGCTGTCTGGGACCTGTGGACGGCTCCCCTAAGTGCTGTTCTGTAGTTGTAGAAGTTTCCAGTAGGGTCCATCTGATGCTGTATAGTAAAATAAAATCGTTTATTAGTCAAATGAAATAAAAATGTAATTGTCACATGCGCCAAATACAACAGACCTTACCATGAAATGCTTACTTACAAGCCCTTAACCAACAATGCAGTTTTAAGAAAGTAGAGAAAAGAAAATATTTACTAAATCAATTAAAGTAAAAAAAGACAATAAAATAACAATAATGAGGCTATATACAGGGGCTATCATGAGGACCGCCAAAGGAATGGAAGACCCAGAGTTACCTCTGCTACAGAGGATAAGTTCATTAGAGTTACCTCTGCTACAGAGGATACGTTCATTAGATTTACCTCTGCTACAGTGGATAAGTTCATTAGAGTTACTCTGCTACAGAGGATAAGTTAATTAGAGTTACCTCTGCTACAGAGGATAAGTTCATTAGAGTTACCTCTGCTACAGAGGATAAGTTCAATAGAGTTACCTCTGCTACAGAGGATAAGTTCATCAGAGTTACCTCTGCTACAGAGGATAAGTTCATTAGAGTTACCTCTGCTACAGAGGATAAGTTCATTAGAGTTACCTCTGCTACAGAGGATAAGTTCATTAGAGTTACCTCTGCTACAGAGGATAAGTTCATTAGAGTTACCTCTGCTACAGAGGATAAGTTCAATAGAGTTACCTCTGCTACAGAGGATAAGTTCATCAGAGTTACCTCTGCTACAGAGGATAAGTTCATTAGAGTTACCTCTGCTACAGAGGATAAGTTCAATAGAGTTACCTCTGCTACAGAGGATAAGTTCATTAGAGTTACCTCTGCTACAGAGGATAAGTTCATTAGAGTTACCTCTGCTACAGAGGATAAGTTCATTAGAGTTACCTCTGCTACAGAGGATAAGTTCATTAGAGTTACCTCTGCTACAGAGGATAAGTTCATTAGAGTTACCTCTGCTACAGAGGATAAGTTAATTAGAGTTACCTCTGCTACAGAGGATAAGTTCATTAGAGTTACCTCTGCTACAGAGGATAAGTTCATTAGAGTTACCTCTGCTACAGAGGATAAGTTCATTAGAGTTACCTCTGCTACATGGACGAATTGCTGCAAAGAAACCACTACTAAAGGACACCAATAATAAGAAGAGACTTTCTTGGGCCAAGAAACATGAGCAATGGACATTATACCGGTGGAAATCTGTCCTTTGATCTGATGAGTCTAAATTGTAGATTTTTGTTTCCAACCGCCATGCCGTTGTGAGACGCAGAGTAGGGTAACGGGAATCTCTGCATGTGTGGTTCCCACCGTGAAGCATGGATGAGGAGGTGTGATGGTGTGGGGGTGCTTTGCTGGTATTTAGAATTCAAGGCACACTTTAACAGCATGGCTACCTACCACAGCATTCTGCAGCGATACGCCAACCCATCTGGTTTGTGCTTAGTGGGACTATCAATTGTTTTTCAACAGGACAGTGACCCAAAACACACCTTGAGATGGTTTGGGATGAGTTTAACAATTCATCCCAAACCAATGAACAATTAACTTTAACAACTACTGTTTAATAATAATAACAACAATGAAATCATACAAATTCTAACAAGGTATATATAAGGCTGTGCTGGTTGGCTAGCCTTACCTCCAGGATGAAGAACTTGGCAGTCTTGGCTTTACCCCATGTCTTCTTCAACCGAGACACAGGACTCATATTCATACCAGCTAGAGGAGCAGACACAAGTTAAATATCGGTGTTTTGCCAAATATAGTAGTATTTGGGTCATGTATGATGTACTCACAGATGATGGCCATGAGGGAGTTGAAATTGCCAATGTTGAAGCACTCTCTGGCCACGTCGATGAAGAACTCAATCACCTGGGCTCTCTGTTTCTTCTTAGCAGGCTGAGAGGAGATAGACACAGGCTGCTAGTAGGATATAATGGATGTAAATGACATGCAAAATAATACAGTATTTGTCCCAGGGCCCGTATCTAGTATCAGTTTTGCCTTTTAGATCATAATGAATAGGATTATATGGAGAGGTTGGGACCTGATCCTAGATCATCACTCTGAGACGCTTTGTGGATACAGGCCCTGGTCTGGGAAGAAAGTATCAATGCCTCACAAAAGGGTAGAGGAGTGTAGTAATGTTACATGGCCAGCAGGTGACACTAAAGAACCATGAATGAATCATCAACCTCAGTGAGGAAAGACAAGCATAATATAATATAGCATAATACATGCCATTTAGCAGACGTTTTTATCCGAAGGGACTTACAGTCATGCATGCATACATGCTTACGTATGGGTGGCCACGGGAATCAAACACACAGCGCTTACATCATAAATACCATGCTCTACCAAATGAGCAATACGGGACCAGAACGAAGCGAATAACATGAAATCATTTACCATACAGATCTCAGTAGCTACCAGGTAGCACAGCCTGTTGAACCACCTGACATAAGCCTCCAGGTTAGTGGTCTTCTTCTTCTGCTCACTGAAACACGGCTGCTGGGACACAAACACAGAATACTGCAAATCAGGACCAGACAGGGCCTCTCTCTCAATTCAATTCAATTCAATTCAATTCAAGGGCTTTATTGGCATGGGAAACATGTGTTAACATTGCCAAAGCAAGTGAGGTAGATAATACATAAAGTGAATATATAAAGTGAAAAACAATAAAAATTAACAGTAAACATTACACATACAGAAGTTTCAAAACAATAAAGACATTACAAATGTCATTATATATATACAGTGTTTTAACAATGTACAAATGGTTAAAGGACACAAGATAAAATAAATAAGCATAAATATGGGTTGTATTTACAATGGTGTTTGTTTTTCACTGGTTGCCCTTTTCTCGTGGCAACAGGTCACAAATCTTGCTGCTGTGATGGCACACTGTGGAATTTTTCAAAATTGGATTTGTTTTCGAATTCTTTGTGGATCTGTGTAATCTGAGGGAAATATGTGTCTCTAATATGGTCATACATTGGGCAGGAGGTTAGGAAGTGCAGCTCAGTTTCCACCTCATTTTGTGGGCAGTGAGCACATAGCCTGTCTTCTCTTGAGAGCCATGTCTGCCTACGGCGGCCTTTCTCAATAGCAAGGCTATGCTCACTGAGTCTGTACATAGTCAAAGCTTTCCTTAATTTTGGGTCAGTCACAGTGGTCAGGTATTCCGCCGCTGTGTACTCTCTGTGTAGGGCCAAATAGCATTCTAGTTTGCTCTGTTTTTTTGTTAATTCTTTCCAATGTGTCAAGTAATTATCTTTTTGTTTTCTCATGATTTGGTTGGGTCTAATTGTGCTGTTGTCCTGGGGCTCTGTAGGGTGTGTTTGTGTTTGTGAACAGAGCCCCAGGACCAGCTTGCTTAGGGGACCAGCTTGCTTAGGGGACTCTTCTCCAGGTTCATCTCTCTGTAGGTGATGGCTTTGTTATGGAAGGTTTGGGAATCGCTTCCTTTTAGGTGGTTATAGAATTTAACGGCTCTTTTCTGGATTTTGATAATTAGTGGGTATCGGCCTAATTCTGCTCTGCATGCATTATTTGGTGTTCTACATTGTACACAGAGGATATTTTTGCAGAATTCTGCGTGCAGAGTCTCAATTTGGTGTTTGTCCCATTTTGTGAAGTCTTGGTTGGTGAGCGGACCCCAGACCTCACAACCATAAAGGGCAATGGGCTCCATGACTGATTCAAGTATTTTTAGCCAAATCTTAATCTCTCTCTCTCTCTCTCTGTCTTGTTTCTCTGTCATTCTCTCTCCCCCTGTCTCTCTTCTCTCTCTCTGTCTCGCTCTCTCGCTCTGTCTTGTCTCTCTGTCATTCTCTCTCCCCCTGTCTCTCTTCTCTCTCTCTCTCTCTCTCTCTCTCTCTCTCTCTCGCTCTGTCTTCTCTCTGTCATTCTCTCTGTCTCTCTTCTCTCTCTCTCTCTCGCTCTGTCTTCTCTCTGTCATTCTCTCTGTCTCTCTCTCCCTGTCTCTCTTCTCTCTCTCTCTCTCTCTCGCTCTGTCTTCTCTCTGTCATTCTCTCTGTCATTCTCTCTCTCTCTGTCTCTCTCTCCCTGCCTCTCTCTCTCTCTCTCTCTCTCTCTCTCTCTCTCTCTGTCATTCTCTGTCTCTCTCTCTCTGTCTCTCTCTCTCTCTCTTTCTCTCTCTCTCTCTCTCTCTCGCTCTGTCCTCTCTGTCATTCTCTCTGTCTCTCTTCTCCCTCTCTCTCTCTCTCACTCTCTCTCTCTCTCTCTTTTTCTCTTTTAAAAAAGTAAACAAATTATTTACACAACGGTGTACTATAATGTTATTCCCACTGAAAATGTTTTGATATGCAGTATATTATACTATACCTGAGTGCTATCTAGTGGGTCTTTCTGAACAAAGGCTTGGACAAACTCCTCAGGACCGATATAACTGAGATGTTCCTGAAACAGAGAGAGCAGAGTAGAGCTAAATGGCCGTGCATATTAACTAGATTCATCTCAGTAATAGAAGCCAAGCAATACAGGAAGTCATGAATCATTGAGAAATCGCACATTCCATTGAAGCAACAGCTGACCCCTGGTATGCACAGGCTAAGCAACGCAAATCAAAAATACACAAACATAAGAAAGCACACATACTATGTCACTGTTGTTATATCAACAAAGATAATCACCCACAGCTACAGTACATCTTCACCCACAGATTGACCCAAACTCTGAAAGGAATGCAGCCAAGAGATGAGTGGTGTCTGTGTTTCACAAATCTGTCCCAACATTTAGTGGGAGCCCAAAGTAAGCCGCTTCCCCTTCCCTCACCCTGTGTGTGTGTGTGTGTGTCTGTGTGTGTGTGTGTGTGTGTGTGTGTGTGTGTGTGTGTGTGTGTGTGTGTGTGTGTGTGTGTGTGTGTGTGTGTGTGTGTGTGTGTGTGTGTGTGTGCGTGCGTGCGTGCGTGCGTGCGTGTGTGTGTGTGTGTGTAAAGCTGTCAGGTCACATACATCAACTGTGGATGTATTCCCTTAAAGTCACCAGGCAAACCACTGACTTTGAGATGATGTCACGCTTTTCAGACCAGAATACACGCTTACTCAGGCCTATGGAGGATGGCCCTAGAGCTAACAGAGGACCATTCAAAGCCTGTTACTCAGCTGTAGGCTAGAGCTAACAGAGGACCATTCAAAGCCTGTTAATTAGCTGTAGGCTAGAGCTAACATAGGACCATTAGCCTGTTAATTAGCTGTAGGCTAGAGCTAACATAGGACCATTCAAAACCTGTTAATTAGCTGTAGGCTAGAGCTAACAGAGGACCATTCAAAGCCTGTTAATTAGCTGTAGGCTAGAGCTAACATAGGACCATTCAAAGCCTGTTAATTAGCTGTAGGCTAGAGCTAACAGAGGACCATTCAAAGCCTGTTAATTAGCTGTAGGCTAGAGCTAACATAGGACCATTCGAAGCCTGTTAATTAGCTGTAGGCTAGAGCTAACAGAGGACCATTCAAAGCCTGTTACTCAGCTGTAGGCTAGAGCTAACAGAGGACCATTCAAAGCTAATACAGCTGTTAATCAAGCAAATGTTAGAACTAAATATCCCCTGGTTTGTTTGGAAGATTTAGGTGCTCCATCTCTCTCTCTCTCTTTCTCTCTCTGTCTTGATTCTCCACTTTATTTCTGTGTCTATTCCTTTCTCCCCTCTGCGTCCTCTCTCTCTTATTGTCATTTATCTCTCATCGTCTTTCTCTGTCTTTGCCTGTTTGCCTTCCTCTTCCCTCCCCCTCTCTCCTCTTCTCATCATCTCTCCCTTCGATCACACCCTTATCTCATTCTCTTTCATCTCTCCTCTCTCTCCTTTCATTCCTTCCTCACATTCTTCCTACCACTCTTCTTACCAGTTCCACATGGGTGAGTTGCTGTGCCAGTGTGTATGGGTCATTGCAGATAGACAGTATATCCTTCTGGATAGGTGGAGGCTTGGTCTTGAAGCCCACCAGCTTGTCTGAGATTGAGGAGACTGAGGAGGCATTCACTTTGACAATGCTCTCCTCTCCCTGGGCGATGGCTGCCAGCTTCTGGTTCAGGGTCTGCAAAACCTGGTTCAGTGTCTTCCAATACGCCTGGAAAGGACATATATACTTTAGAATGATTAGACAACTAATAATAATCATGATCAACACCATCATTATCATTCTCACCCTCCTCATCATCATCACCACAATCATCATAACGACCACTGTCAAACGCTCCCTAAAAAACTTCAGCGAGCAGGCCTTTCTAATTGACCTGTTCCGTGTATCCTGGAAGGATATTGACCTCATCCCGTCAGTAGAGGATGCCTGGTTGCTCTTCAAAAGCACTTTCCTCTCCATCTTATATAAGCATTCCCCATTCAAAATATGTAGAACTAAGAACAGATATAGCCCTTGGTTCACACCAGACTTGACTGCCCTTGAACAGCACAAAAACATCCTGTGGCGTTCTGCATTAGCATCAAATAGCCCCCGCAACTTTTCAGGGAAGTCAGGAACCAATATACTCAGTCAGTTAGTCAGTTCAAACAGAAATTTGCTTCCTGTAGCACTAATTCCAAAAAGGTTTGGGACACTGTAAAGTCCATGGAGAATAAGAGCACCTCCTCCCAGCTGCCCACTGCACTGAGGATAGGAAACACTGTCACCACCGATAAATCTACGATCATTTCAATAATCATTTTTCCACGGCTGGCCATGCTTTCCACCTGGCTACCCCTACCCCGTCCAACATCTCAGCACCCCCTGCAGCAACCCCCCCCCCCCCCCCGCGCTTCTCCTTCACCCAAATCCAGAAAGCTGATGTTCTGAAAGAACTGCAAAATATGGATCCCTACAAATCAGCTGAGCTAGACAATCTGGACCCTCTCTTTCTAAAATTATCTGCAGAAATGGTTGCAACCCCTATTACTAGCCTATTCAACCTATCTTTCTGAGGTCTGAGATCCCCAAAGATTGGAAAGTTGCCGCGGTCATCCCCCTCTTCAAAGGGGGAGACACTCTAGACCCAAACTGTTATAGACCTATATCCATCTTGCCCTGCCTTTCTAAAGTTTTCGAAAGCCAAGTTAATAAACAGATCACTGACCATTTTGAATCCCACCGTACCTTCTCTACTATGCAATCTGGTTTCCGAGCTGGTCATGGGTGCACCTCAGCCACGCTCAAGGTCCTAAACAATATCATAACCACCATCGATAAAAGACAGTGCTGTGCAGCCGTCTTCATCGACCTGGCCAATCACCACTTTCTTATCGGCAGACTCAATAGCCTTGGCTTCTGAAATGACTGCCTCGCCTGGTTCATCAACTACTTCTCAGATAGAGTTCAGTGTGTAAAATCGGAAGGCCTGTTGTCCGGACCTCTGGCAGTCTCTATGGGGGTGCCACAGGGTTCAATTCTCGGGCCGACTCTTTTCTCTGTATATATCAATGATGTCGCTCTTGCTGCTGGTGATTCTCTGATCCACCTCTATGCAGATGACACCATTCTGTATACATCTGGCCCTTCTTTGGACACTGTGCTAACAAACTTCCAAATGAGCTTCAATGCCATACAACACTCATTCCGTGGCCTCCAACTGCTTTTAAATGCAAGTAAAACTAAGTGCATGCTCTTCAACCGATTGCTGCCCGCACCCTCCCGCCCGACTAGCATCACTACTCTGGACGGTTCTGACCTAGAATATGTGGACAACTACAAATACCTAGGTGTCTGGTTAGACTGTAAACTCTCCTTCCAGACTCATATTAGGCATCTCCAATCCAAAATTAAATCTAAAATTGGCTTCCAATTTCGCAACAAAGCATCCTTCACTCATGCTGCCAAACATACCCTCGTAAAACTGACTATCCTACCGATCATTGACTTCGGCGATGTCATTTACAAAATAGCCCCCAACACTCTACTCAGCAAACTGGATGTAGTCTTTCACAGTGCCATCCGTTTTGTCACCAAAGCCCCATATACTACCCACCACTGCGACCTGTATGCTCTCGTTGGCTGGCCCTCACTACATATCCGTCGCCAAACCCACTGGCTCCAGGTCATCTATAAGTCTCTGCTAGGTAAAGCCCCTCCTTATCTCAGCTCACTGGTCACCATAGCAACACCCACCCGTAGCACGCGCTCCAGCAGGTATATTGCACTGGTCATCCCCAAAGCCAACACTTCCTTTGGCTGCCTTTCCTTCCAGTTCTCCGCTGCCAATGACTGGAACGAATTGCAAAAAACTCTGAAGCTAGAGTCTTATATATCCCTCTCTAACTTTATTCATCAGCTGTCAGAGCAGCTTACCGATCACTGTACCTGTACACAGCCAATCTGTAAATAGCACACCCAACTACCTCATCCCCATATTATTACTGACCCTCTTGCTCTTTTGCACCCCAGTATCTCTACTTGCACATCATCATCTGCACATCTATCACTCCAGTGTTAATGCTAAATTGTAATTATTTTCACCTCTAGGGCCTATTTATTGCCTACCTCCCTACTCTTCTACATTTGCACACACTGTACATAGATTTTTCTATTGTGTTATTGACTGTACTTTTGTTTATATGTAACTCTGTGTTGTTGTTTTTGTTGCACTGCTTTGCTTTATCTTGGCCAGGTCGCAGTTGTAAATTAGAACTTGTTCTCAACTGGCCTACCTGGTTAGATAAAGTTTAAATAAATAAAATAAATAATCATCATTATCACCATCACCGCAATCATCATCATCATCACCATCACAATCATCACCCCCAATATCATCAGCATTCTCCTCCTCATCATCATCACCATCATCATCACAATCAACATCATAATCATCACCCTCATCATCTCTCCAGACTACATCCCTCTCCTTCACAGTTTTACACTCCTCTTTCACACCATCGTGCATGTGCGAGCATGTGTCCCTTTTCATCTGTGTGTGTGAGTGTGTGTTGTGTTCCCCGCAGTGTGTGTGTGTGTGTGTCCCTCCCCCGCTGAGCTGTGTGGCTGTAAGGCTGGTGGTTGGGGCCGGTAGGTCGAGTCTCAGTAAATCACCCATAGCGTGTCATAAATGACCTGAAGCCAGAACACTGCCTGGGCCCTGCTCTGCAACCACAAATAGCTGCAAATTCATCACCATCACCCTCCTCTTGCTCTCTCTCCATCCCTCTTCTTCCTTCTTCGCATCCACCCCCTTTCATCCTACTCCACTTTGCAACCACAAATAGCTGCAAATTAGCTGCAAATTCATCACCATCACCCTCCTCTTGCTCTCTCTCCATCCCTCTTCTTCCTTCTTCGCATCCACCCCCTTTCATCCTACTCCACTTCCCCTCCCTGCTCTTCCTCCCCTTCCTGCTCTCCATCTTCCATCCCTCTCTACCTCCCCCTCATCCCCATGCCCCCCTAATCCTTCATCATCATCCATTTCTTTCTCTCTTTCCTTGAGGTTGCAGAGCCAATGCAAGAACCCCTCCCCTCATTGCTCTTTCTATTCTCTCTCTCTCCCTCTCAATTTCAATTTAAGGGCTTTATTGGAAAGGGAAACAACTGTTAACCTCTCAAGTGAAGAATCACTTTCTTTTAGGTGGTTGTAGAATTTAAAGTCTCTTTTCTGGATTTTGATAATTTTGTGGGCAGTGTGCACATAGCCTGTCTTCTCTTGAGAGCCAGGTCTGCCTACGGCGACCTTTCTCAAAAGCAAGACTATGCTCACTGAGTCTGTACATAGTCAAAGATGTCCTTAATTTTGGGTCATTCATAGTGGTCAGGTATTCTGTGACTGCATACTCTCTGTTTAGGGCCAAATAGCATTCCAGTTTGCTCAGTTTTTTGGTTAATTCTTTCCAATGTGACAAGTAATTATCTTTTTGTTTTCTCATGATTTGGTTGGGTCTAATTGGGCTGCTGTCCTGGGGCTCTGTGGGGTCTGTTTGTGAACAGAGCCCCAGGACCAGCTTTCTTAGGGGGCTCTTCTCCAGGTTAATCTCTCTGTAGGTGATGGCTTGTTCATGGCTTGTTTGGGAATCGCTTCCTTTTAGGTGGTTGTAGAATTTACGGGTCTATTCTGGATTTGGTTAATTAAGCGGGTATCGGCCTAATTCTGCTCTGCATGCATTATTTGGTGTTTTACGTTGTACACGGAGTCTCAATTTGGTGTTTGTCCCATTTCAATTTGGTGTTTGTCCCTCATAATGGGTTCTAGAACTGATTCAAGTATTTTTAGTGTATAGTGTAAGTGATTCGTCATAGTGAAGGCGTAGATCCAGGTTTTCTGGGTCTGTATCTTTTTGGTTGGATAGGTTAATCATTTTATTTCTTAGGTTTTTGCATTCTTCATCAAACTATTTGTCATTGTTGTTTATTTTCTTATAGGGGTGTTAGTGGACTGACTGTGAACGCTCTAAGAGACTCTGGGTTGAGGTCAGTGATAAAGTATTCTACAGTACTACTGCCAAGGGATGAGCTATATGTGTACCTACCATAGGAGTCCCCTCGAAATCTACCATTGACTATGGACAGACCCAGCGTGCGACAGAGCTGCAGGAGTTGTGAGCCATCTCTCTCTCTCTCTCTCTCTCTCTCTCTCTCCCTCTCTCTCTCCCTCCTCTCTCTCTTCTCTCGCCCCCCTCTCCCTCTCCTTCGCTCTCTCTCTTTCTCCTTCCTCTCTCTCCCTCTCTCTTTATTTCATTATTTCTCTTCTCTCGCCCTCCCCTCTCTCTCTCTCTCTCTCTCTCTCTGTCCTCTCGCTCGCTCGCTCTCTCCCTTCTCTCTCGCTCTTTCTCCCTCTCTTCTCTCTCCCTCCTCTCTCTCTCTCTCTCACTCTCTCTCTCTCGTTCTTTCTCTACTCTTTTCTCACCCCCTATCCCGCTCTCTCCTGTAATGCAGTAGAAGATGAATGCATAACATTGCACTGTTTTGTACATTCAGAGTGCCACACCCCTTCACCCGACTGAGTCTCCTTTCTGAGAGTATGGAGGGTAGCCTCTCATACTCCCTCCCTCCCTCTCACCTCATCACAGGGTGCTATCCTGTGGATGATATCTTTGAAAAGGCCCACCATCTTCTGGTCTCTGAAGTCTGTGGGAAACGTCTCTGTCCACTCAGTCAGCAGCTGCAGGATCTTGGGACCAAACTTCCTCACTTTAGCCTGTGAGGAGACACAGTCAGAGTCACTGGGATGGAAAGTTTGGGTTTGTGTGTGTGTGTGTGTGTGTGTGTGTGTGTGTGTGTGTGTGTGTGTGTGTGTGTAAGCAGTGCTGACCGTGTCCAGTGGACTCTGGTCCAAC